>NC_041381.1:197121345-197142485 GCF_002162155.2 Triticum dicoccoides
AAAACCTCTGTGGGGAGTTAGGGAATACATCATTGGTTGCATTCAACAATCCCTGTTAAGTATGATGGCTTAGAATGATGGCTAAGTATGATGGTAAGTTTAAAGTATGGTCATGAGTAGTGGAGCACATACCTTTTGCCTGTCAGACATAATTGTGTATTTGCCAAACTTGTTCCCAATTCCAATAACAGTTCTCAGCTGTGTGAGAAACCATGTCCAGTTGTCCATCTCTTCCTTGTCAACAACACCAAAGGCTATGGGGAAGATGGGTTGTTCCCACCCTCCCTGTAGCTGCCAATAACTGTTGTCCAGTGCTAAGCTTGATGATGCAACCTCTAGACCTGAAGATATGATCACATTAGTTGTAAATAACACGAACGCAACCATCTTAGATATATGTGTAAGGATCAATACCTATAAATGGCATGCAACCATTTATAAAGCCCTCCTTGCATGCAAAAAGGCAGTAGAACATGTAGTGAAACCTAGGGGTAGGAGCTGGATTTTCTAGGTCCTCTTTTGTTGTCCCTATGCACCTACTGCCTGGGTTAGTATCTAGCACACACCGTAGATAGTCCCTTAGTCGGTGATAGTGGAGTTTGTGATATCCTTGCACAACTTCAACTGCTTTTTCCCTTGCCCTATATGCCAAGCTTTTAGGCACATGAACACCAAATGTTTTCTTTGTGTATGTCATAATTGTCTCAGCACCAACTCTAGGGTTTGATCTAATGGTATCCTCACAAACCTTGGCGACCCAGTTGACTGTAACCTTGGTGCTCTCTCCACTTCCTCCACAAGTGTGATCCGAATTCATCTTCTTGATGTTGAAAGTTGACTCATTAGCTATTCTAGAGGCCACTATGTAAAACTCATAACCTTGCTTTCTATAAGAGCACCAAGAAATAACCCTAGTTGCTTCATTTCTATGACACTCAAAATTCCTAAGTGTCCTTACATGGAAATTTCTAAGTGCTTCTCTGAACTTCACAACATTTAGGAAGCACAAATGCAACGCAAACTGCTCATGTGCATCAGGAAGTGATGGATCATACCATCTCCTCTCCTTCCTCTTCTTCAACCTTCTCTTCCGACCAGAAGGCAACCTTGGAACTTCTTCTTCATCACTAAGGCCAAAATCACCTGGAAAGCAGTATTCATCAGGTTCACGCACAAAATCTGCAAACATGGTGTGTTTAGGCTCACTGTGTGACTTGCTAGTTGGACCTGGTTTTCTGACAGGCTTAAGCTTCTTTGCTCCTTTATCTGGTACAACTAAAGGTTCTTCATGTTTAAAAAGGATTTGGTCTTCCTCCCAAAACTCGGAAGGTTCTGAGTTAGCTCCACAGCAGTGCTCTGTAGTATCTTCCTCTTCCCTCTTCTTATGGCTTGTTCCTGTGCCAGCCTCATCTTCACCCCTAGACCAAGCCTTGTTTGATATTTTCCACCCTCTGTAATCACCCCTAAAAAACTCAAAATCTGAAGAAGATTTGGTCATCTCATCTTCATCTTCATCTTCTTCTACTTCTACATCTTCTTCTTCTTCCACAACATTTTTCCCCTTGTTGAAATTAGAAATCTGTGTTGTGTTAAGATAGGGCTCCTCAGGGATTACTGCTGGCAAAGTTGCATTATGGAGTGGATACAGGACACCTTGTTGGGAAACACTGTAAACAACTTTCTCAACAACATTACTAATGGGAATCTGTTCCTCAAGCAAGATGTGATCCATATTAACATCTGCTGGGCTTGGATCGGTAGCTTTTTTGACAATGATGTTCAGGAGCTTCTTATCAACAAATAAGTCAAGCATTTCCTTGAATGCCTCCTCACTATCCAGGACCTCCACCCCCTCCAAGTTCTTCCCTCTTCCTTTACATAAGTCAGAAAAGCATCCACTCATACCCCTCCAACTCAACCAATGCTAATATGGTCAGATAACTGATATCTGAAGAAACTGAATACTGTTTTCTCCATATTATCTGTTCCTTGAAAATGTAGCCTCATTGCAAAATCGCATCATCTCAGTTGTAGGAGATTAAATTGACAAACAATTATTTTTCAAGGAACCGAAACTTAAAACAATGACCAAATGCATTGAACATTACTAAAAAAGGTACTAATTACAGTGACATAACCAAAAATATGCACTAGTATGCCAACAAACAATTACACTGCTCATTTGCAATACTGCATTATCTTCTAACTCTAATTAAAGTACTTGTTTTCTAATAAGTAACTATCATCTTCTAACCCTAATTTATAAATTTGAACTAAAAGTATGAATGGTACTGAAATTTCTTACCTCACTCCACCAAACGACGACGCCCACCTGTGGCCGCCCTCTGGATAAGCGTGGATGCACTTCGCCACTGCCCTAGCCGCACGGGCTGTCGGATCTGAGCTCGCCGGATCTACCTGAACCTTGGGCGGTGATGGCTGCGGTGACCTCTATGCCGGGAAGGTCGAGGTGCCTAGCCATTTCTCAACCTCTGAATGTCCACCGCTCTCCTCGCCGGTGACGCCTTGGCTCAAAGGCTTGCCGCCGATGACATTTGGCTGTGGCGCCGCCATCGCCCACCTAGGTCATAGAGCGGGGGAGAGGAGGGGGAGAGTGAGAGGGAGTGCGGCCCGACCGGCTCCTTTCATTCTGACCGGACCGGTCGGGCTAACGGCCGTCAACTGTTGCACCGTGAGCACGCGGTGCCACGTGGCCTGACCGGTGGGCCCAATTGGTCAGGAAAACAGTTAAAACGCTAGTCACTGAGGTTTTGGGTTTTTTGAAACAGCCGACCGCACGTTGGTAGTTTTTTGAGAAAAATTAAGATGTGGTAGTTTTTTGGAACCCTAGCCTGTAAACTAGTAGTTTTATGATGTTTACTCTAGTCGGCCTTGAGTGACAGATATTTGGGTCTCCCTACAGCTGTGGGTAGAATCACCGGTGGCACCTTTAATCATAGGGTGAATTCCATATATGCCACTCAAATTTGCCCGTATCCCCATATGACCCTGCTCCAATAAATCTGACGCTCAAGGCCCGAGTATTGGCCTCGAGATCAGATCGCTGCATGAACCTCATCGCGTCCCATCAACCTCTTGAACTCTCGTCGCAATGATCTTTCCATTTTGGCACCGTCCTTGCCGAAATTTGAGAGCTATCTTCATCTTTTACTCTTTTTGTCGTTCAACATGTACCTACATCAACAAACTTACCGGCCCATCTTTGTGCAAAGCGTGCTTATACACTGATGGCCTCTGATAGCTAGCTAGATTCTGAACCATTGTTCCTGATCAGCGACCTCCTAGTTGATTGTTCAAGGACCGCTTTTGTTGGATAAAGCTCTCTGAAGTTTCCCACAAAAATAACCCTTTCCCCGGTACCGAGCCTGACATATTGCCCCCACTTGTCAATGTGGCATCTCCCTCTCTTTAAACGATAGCGTGCAGGTGGTGGTGCGGCGACAGCATGCGGGCGGCGCGGTGGGCAATGGGGGTGACAAGCTGACGTGGCAAGTATTAGGAGATGTCAAATCACCCTAGATATCGAGAGAGATGGAGGGATTTATTAGGACTTTTCAATAATTTTCAGAAATCCAAATAACATTCAAACAAATCTAAATTCACTCAAATAAGATTCAAACAGCTCAAATTTCTATTATATTTTAAGATTTTTAGAGTATTCAAATGAAATTTGAGTCCAAACATAACTAGTCACATTCCTAATCCTCATCTACTCTTCGTTAGAGTTGACGAGGCCGAGGGAGTCGTCGCTCCCGAGGTCGATGATGCCGAGCGAGGCCACCGAAGTGGCAAGCGCTTCGTGAAGCCCTGGCATATCCGCCAAGTTGTTGTTGGGGAACATACTAATTTCAAAAAAATTCCTACATACACGCAAGATCATGGTGATGGCATAGCAACAAGAGGGGAGAGTGTTGTCCATGTACCCTCGTAGACCGTAAGCGGAAGCGTTATGACAACGCGGTTGATGTAGTCGTACGTCTCCACGATCCGACCGATCCAAGTACCGAACTTACGGCACCTCCGTGTTCAGCATACGTCCAGCTCGATAACGTTCTCCGGGCTCCAATCCAGCAAAGCGTCGGGGATGAGTTCCGTTAGCACGACGGCGTGGTGACGATGATGATGTTCTACCGGCGCAGGGCTTCGCCTAAACTCCGTGACGATACAACCGAGGTGGAATATGGTGGAGGGGGGCACCGCACACGGCTAAGGAACGATCCGTAGATCAACTTGTGTGTCATGGGATGCCCCCCTGCCCCCGAATATAAAGGAGCAAGGGGGGAGGGGGGCGGCCCTAGGAGGGGGCGCGCCAAGTGTAGAGTCCTACTAGGACTCCCTAGTCCTAGTAGGATTCCACCTCCCTTGTTGGAGAAGGAGAAGGGGAAAGAGGGGGAGAGGAAGAAGGAAAGGGGGGCTGCGCCCCTTGTCCAATTCGGACCAGAGGGGGGGCGCAGGCCTCCTTCCTTTTGGCCTCTCTCCTCTATTCCCGTATGGCCCAACAAGGCCCATATACTCCCCGGCGAATTCCCGTAACTCTCCGGTACTCCGAAAAATACCCGAATCACTCGGAACCTTTCCGAACTCCGAATATAGTCGTCCAATATATCGATATTTACGTCTCGACCATTTCGAGACTCCTCGTCATGTCCCCGATCTCATCCGGGACTCCGAACTCCTTTGGTACATCAAAACTCATAAACTCATAATATAACTGTCATCGAAACCTTAAGCGTGCGGACCCTACGGGTTTGAGAACTATGTAGACATGACCTAGAACTGTTTCCGGTCAATAACCAATAGTGGAACCTGGATGTTCATATTGGCTCCTACATATTCTACGAAGATCTTTATCGGTCAAACCGCATAACAACATACGTTGTTCCCTTTGTCATCGGTATGTTACTTGCCCGAGATTCGATCATCGGTATCCAATACCTAGTTCAATCTCGTTACCGGCAAGTCTCTTTACTCGTTCCGTAATACATCATCCCACAACTAACTCATTAGTTGCAATGCTTGCAAGGCTTAAGTGATGTGTATTACCGAGAGGGCCCAGATACCTCTCCGACAATCGGAGTGACAAAACCTAATCTCGAAATACGCCAACCCAACATGTACCTTCGGAGACACCTATAGAGTACCTTTATAATCACCCAGTTACGTTGTGACGTTTGGTAGCACACAAACTATTTCTCTGGTAAACGGGAGTTGCATAATCTCATAGTCACAGGAACATGTATAAGTTATGAAGAAAGCAGTAGCAACATACTAAACGATCGTGTGCTAAGCTAACGGAATGGGTCAAGTCAATCACATCATTCTCCTAATGATGTGATCCCGTTAATCAAATGACAATTCTTTTGTTCATGGCTAGGAAACTTAACCATCTTTGATTCACGAGCTAGTCAAGTAGAGGCATACTAATGACACTATGTTTGTCTATGTATTCACACATGTATTATGTTTCCGATTAATACAATTCTAGCATGAATAATAAACATTTATCATGACATAAGGAAATAAATAATAACTTTATTATTGCCTCTAGGGCATATTTGCTTCAGTCTCCCACTTGCACTAGAGTCAATAATCTAGTTCACATCGCCATGTGATTTAACACCAATATGCATATCTATATATGATTAACACCCATAGTTCACATTGTCATGTGACCAACACCCAAAGGGTTTACTAGAGTCAATAATCTAGTTCACATTGCAATGTGATTAACACCCAAAGAGTACTAAGGTGTGATCAGGTTTTGCTCGTGAGAGAAGCTTAGTCAACGGGTCTGTCATATTCAGAGCCGTATGTATTTTGCAAATATTATATGTCTTCAATGCTCTGCATGGAGCTACTCTAGCTAATTGCTCCCACTTTCAATATGTATCCAGATTGAGACTTAGAGTCATCTGGATTGGTGTAAAAGCTTGCATCGTTGTAACTTTTTACGACTGGCTCTTTTATCACCTCCATAATCGAGAAACATCTCCTTAGTCCTCACTAAGGATATTTTTGACCGTTGTTCTAGTGATCTACTTTTAGATCAAAATTGTATTCCTTTGCCAAACTCAGAGCAAGGTCTACAATAGGTCTAGTACACAGCATAGCATACTTTATAGAACCTACGACTGAGGCATAGGGAATGACTGTTCATTCTTTTCTATTTTCTGCCATGGTCGGGTTTTGAGTCTTACTCAACTTCACACCTTGCAACACAGGCAAGAACTCTTTCTTTGACTGTTCCATTTTGAACTACTTCAAAATCTTGTCAAGGTATGTACTCATTGAAAAATCTTATCAAGCGTCTTGATCTATCTCTATAGATCTTGATGCTCAATGTGTAAGCAGCTTCACCAAGGTCTTTCTTTGAAAAACTCTTTTCAAACACTCCTTTATGCTTTCCAGAAAAATTCTACATTATTTCCCATCAACAATATGTCATTCACATATACTTATCAGAAATGTTGTAGTGCTCCCACTCACTTTCTTGTAAATACAGGCTTCACCGCAAGTCTGTATTAAAACTATATGCTTTGATTAACTTATCAAAGCATATATTCCAACTCCGAGATGCTTGCACCAGTCCATTGATGGATCGTTGGAGCTTGCACATTTTGTTAGCACCTTTCGGATCGACAAAACCTTCTGGTTGCATCATATACAACTCTTCTTTAAAAAATCCATTAAGGAATGCAGTTTTGACATCCATTTGCCAGATTTCATAAAATGTGGCAATTGCTAACATGATTCAGACAGACTTAAGCATAGATACGAGTGAAAAACTCTCATCGTAGTCAACACCTTGAACTTGTCGAAAACCTTTTGCGACAATTCTAGCTTTGTAGATAGTAACACTATCAGCGTCCGTCTTCCTCTTGAAGATCCATTTAATCTCGATGTATCGCCGATCATTGGGCAAGTCAATCAAAGTCCATACTTTGTTTTCATACATGGATCTTATCTTAGGTCTCATGGCCTCAAGCCATTTTGCGGAATCTGGGCTCACCATCGCTTCTTCATAGTTCGTAGGTTCGTCATGGTCTAGTAACATAACTTCCAGAACAGGATTACCGTACCACTCTGGTGCGGATCATACTCTGGAAGACCTACGAGGTTCTGTAGTAACTTAATCTGAAGTTTCATGATCATCATCATTAACTTCCTCACTAATTGGTGTAGTAGTCACAGGAATAGATTTCTATGATGAACTACTTTCAAATAAGGGAGCAGGTACAGTTACCTCATCAAGTTCTACTTTCCTCCCACTCACTTCTTTCGAGAGAAACTCCTTCTCTAGAAAGGATCCATTCTTAGCAACGAATGTTTTGCCTTTGGATTTGTGATAGAAGGAGTACCCAACAGTTTCCTTTGGGTATTCTATGAAGACGCACTTCTCCAATTTGGGTTCGAGCTTATCAGGTTGAAACTTTTTCATATAAGCATCGCAACTCCAAACTTTAAGAAACGACAGCTTAGGTTTACTGCTAAACCATAGTTCATACGGTGTCATCTCAACGGATTTAGATGGTGCCCTTTTAAACGTGAATGCAGCTGTCTCTAATGCACAACCCCAAAACGATAGTGGTAAAACCGATAAGAAACATCATAGATCGCACCATATCCAATAAAGTGCAGTTACGACGTTCGGACACACCATAACGTTGTGGTGTTCCAGGTGGCGTGAGCTGTGAAATTATTCCACATTGTTTTAATTGAAGACCAAACTCGTAACTCAAATATTTGTCTCCGCGATCAGATCGTAGAAACTTTATTTTCTTGTTACGATGATTTTTCCACTTCACTCTGAAATTCTTTGAACCTTTCAATTATTTCAGACTTATGTTTCATCAAGTAGATATACTCATATCTGCTCAATTCATCTTGTGAAGGTCAGAAAATAACGATACCCGCCACGAGCATCAACACTCATTGGACCGCATACATCGGTATGTATTGTTTCCAATAAGTCAGTAGCTCGTTCCATTGTTCCGGAGAACGGAGTTTTAGTCATCTTGCCCAAAAGGCATGGTTCGCAAGCATCAAATGATTCATAACCAAGTGATTCCGAAAATCCATCTTTATGGAGTTTCTTCATGCGCTTTACACCGATATGACCCAAACGGCAGTGCCACAAATAAGTTGCACTATCATTATCAACTTTGCATCTTTTGGCATCAATATTATGAATATGTGTATCACTACGATCGAGATCCAACAAACTATTTTCATTGGGTGTATGACCATCAAAGGTTTTATTCATTTAAACAGAACAACAATTATTCTCTGATTTTAAATGAATAACCGTATTGCAATAAACATGATCAAATCATATTCATGTTCAACACAAACGCCAAATAACATTTATTTAGGTTTAACACTAATCCCGCAAGTATAGGGAGTGTGCGATGATGATCATATCAATCTTGGAACCACTTCCAATACACATCGTCACTTCACCCTCAACTAGTCTCTGTTTATTCTGTAACTCCTATTTCGAGTCACTAATTTTAGCAACCGAACAAGTATCAAATAGTCAGGAGCTACTATAAACACTAGTAAGGTACACATCAATAACCTGTATATCAAATATACCCTTGTTCAATCTGCCATCCTTCTTATCCACCAAATATTCAGGGTATTTCCGTTTCCAGTGACCATTTCCTTTGCAGTGTAAGCACTCAGTTTCAGGCTTTGGTTCAGCTTTGGGCTTCTTCATGGGAGTGACAACTTGCTTGTCATTCTACTTGAAGTTCCCCTTTCTTTCCCTTTGCCCTTTTCTTGAAACTAGTGATCTTGTCAACCATCAATACTTGATGCTCTTTCTTCATTTCTACCTTCGTCGATTTCAACATCACGAAGAGCTCAGGAATCGTTTTCGTCATCCCTTGCATACTATAGTTCAGCACAAAGTTCTACTAACTTGGTGATGGTGACTAGAGAATTCTGTCAATCACTATGTTATTTGGAAGATTAACTCCCACTTGATTCAAGCGATTGTAGTACCCAGACAATCTGAGCACATGCTCACTAGTTGAGCGATTCTCCTCCATCTTTTAGCCATAGAACTTGTTGGAGACTTCATATCTCTCAACTCGGGTATTTGCTTGAAATATTAACTTCAACTCCTGGAACATCTCATATGGTCCATGACGTTCAAAACGTCTTTGAAGTCCCGATTCTAAGCCGTTAAGCATGGTGCACTAAACTATCAAGTAGTCATCATATTGAGCTAGCCAAACGTTCATAACGCCTACATCTGCTCCTGCAATAGATCTGTGACCTAACGGTGCATTAAGGACACAATTCTTCTATGCAGCAATGAGGATAAACCTCAGATCACGGATCTAATCCGCATCATTGCTACTAACATCTTTCAACACAATTTTCTCTAGGAACATATAAAAATTAACATATGAAAGCAACTATGCAAGCTATTGATCTACAACATAATTTGCAAAATACTACCAGGACTAAGTTCATGATAAATTTAAGTTCAATTAATCATATTACTTAAGAACTCCCACTTAGATAGATATCTCTCTACTCATCTAAGTGATTACGTGATCCAAATCAACTAAACCATAACCGATCATCACGTGAGATGGAGTAGTTTTCAATGATGAACATCACTATGTTGATCATATCTATTATATGATTCACGCTCGGCCTTTCGGTCTCTGTGTTCCGAGGCCATATCTGCATATGCTAGGCTCGTCAAGTATAACCTGAATATTCTGCGTGTGCAAAACTGGCTTGCACCCGTTGTAGATGGACGTAGAGCTTATCACACCCGATCATTACGTGGTGTCTGGGCACGACGAACTTTGGCAACGGTGCATATTCAGGGAGAACACTTCTTGATAATTTTTAGTAAGAGATCATCTTAAAATGCTACCGTCAATCAAAGCAGAATAAGATGTATAACAGAAAAACATCATATGCAATCAAAAATATGTGACATGATATGGCCATGATCATCTTGCGCCTTTGATCTCCATCTCCAAAGTACTGTGATGATCTCTATCGTTACTGGCACGACACCATGATCTTCATCATCTTGATCTATATCAATGTGTCTTCACATGGTCATCTCGCCAACTATTGCTCTTGCAACTATTGCTATCGCATAGCAATAAAGTAAAGCACTTATTTGGCACTTGCATCTTTATGCAACAAAGAGACAACCATAAGGCTTCTGCCAGTTGCCAATAACTTCAACAAAACATGATCATCTCATACAACAACTTATATCTCATCACGTCTTGACCATATCACATCACAACATGCCCTGCAAAAACAAGTTAGACGTCCTCTACTTTGTTGTTGCAAGTTTTACGTGGCTGCTACGGGCTTAGCAAGAAGCGTTCTTACCTACGCATCAAAACCACAACGATAGTTTGTCAAGTTGGTGTTGTTTTAACCTTCGCAAGGACCGGGCATAGCCACACTCAGTTCAACTAAAGTTGGAGAAACTGACACCCGCCAGCCACCTGTGTGCAAAGCACGTCGGTAGAACCAGTCTCGCGTAAGCGTACGCGTAATGTCGGTCCGGACCGCTTCATCCAACAATACCGCCGAACCAAAGTATGACATGTTGGTAAGTAGTATGACTTATATCGCCCACAACTCACTTGTATTATACTCGTGCATATAACATCAACGCATAAAACCTGGCTCGGATGCCACTGTTGGGGAACATAGTAATTTCAAAAAATTTCCTACGTACACGCAAGATCATGGTGATGGCATAGCAACGAGAGGGGAGAGTGTTGTCCACGTACCCTCGTAGACCGTAAGCGGAAGCGTTATGACAACGCGGTTGATGTAGTCGTACATCTTCACGATCCGACCGATCCAAGTACCGAATGTACGGCACCTCCGTGTTCAGCATACGTCCAGCTCGATGACGTTCTCCGGGCTCCAATCCAGCAAAGCGTCGGGGATGAGTTCCGTCAGCACAACGGCGTGGTGACGATGATGATGTTCTACCGGCGCAGCGCTTCGCCTAAACTCCGTGACGATACAACCGAGGTGGAATATGGTGGAGGGGGGCACCGCACACAGCTAAGGAACGATCCGTAGATCAACTTGTGTGTCATGGGGTGCCCCCCTGCCCCCGTATATAAAGGAGCAAGGGGGGAGGAGGCCAGCCCTAGCAGGGGGCGCGCCAAGTGTGGAGTCCTACTAGGACTCCCTAGTCTTAGTAGGATTCCACCTCCCTTGTTGGAGTAGGAGAAGGGGAAAGAGGGGGAGAGGAAGAAGGAAAGGGGGGCTGCGCCCCTTGTCCAATTCGGACCAGAGGGGGGACGCAGGCCTCCTTCCTTTTGGCCTCTCTCCTCTATTCCCGTATGGCCCAACAAGGCCCATATACTCCCCGGCGAATTCCCGTAACTCCGGTACTCCGAAAAATACCCGAATCACTCGGAACCTTTCCGAACTCCGAATATAGTCGTCCAATATATCGATCTTTACGTCTCGACCATTTCGAGACTCCTCGTCATGTCCCCGATCTCATCCGGGACTCTGAACTCCTTCGGTACATCAAAACTCATAAACTCATAATATAGCTGCCATCGAAAACTTAAGCGTGCGGACCCTACGGGTTCGAGAACTATGTAGACATGACCTAGAACTGTTTCCGGTCAATAACCAATAGTGGAACCTGGATGTTCATATTGACTCCTACATATTCTACGAAGATCTTTATCGGTCAAACCGCATAACAACATACGTTGTTCCCTTTGTCATCGGTATGTTACTTGCCCGAGATCAATCGTCGGTATCCAATACCTAGTTCAATCTCGTTACCGGCAAGTCTCTTTACTCGTTCCGTAATACATCATCCCACAACTAACTCATTAGTTGCAATGTTTGCAAGGCTTAAGTGATGTGTATTACCGAGAGGGCCCAGAGATACCTCTGCGACAATCGGAGTTACAAAACCTAATCTTGAAATACGCCAACCCAACATGTACCTTCGGAGACACCTGTAGAGCACCTTTATAATCACCCAGTTACGTTGTGACGTTTGGTAGCACACAAAGTGTTCCTCTGGTAAACGGGAGTTGCATAATCTCATAGTCACAGGAACATGTATAAGTTATGAAGAAAGCAGTAGCAACATACTAAACGATCGTGTGCTAAGCTAACGGAATGGGTCAAGTCAATCACATCATTCTCCTAATGATGTGATCTCGTTAATCAAATGACAACTCTTTTGTCCATGGCTAGGAAACTTAACCATCTTTGATTCACGAGCTAGTCAAGTAGAGGCATACTAGTGACACTATGTTTGTCTATGTATTCACACATGTATTATGTTTCCGGCTAATACAATTCTAGCATGAATAATAAACATTTATCATGAAATAAGGAAATAAATAATAACTTTATTATTGCCTCTAGGGCATATTTCCTTCAGTTGTCAGGGTGGCCAGGGGAGGAGCTAGGATCAGCCCAAGCCCAGGGCCCATGCTTGGTACAGTGCCTCAACAGTGTTGCTACAGTGCGCGAGATAGTATACTCAACACTAAGTGTAATCAGCACGCCCCAGGCCCAGGCCCCCCCCCCCGGCCTGGGTCCTGGCTCCGCCACTAAGGGTGGCGCTGCGACACCTTTGATTCATGAATTGCTTGGAGGAACCCCGATGACTCTTCCTGGTCGCCAGGCTCACTGGCCACTTTGTAATCCTCCGGCAAGGTGGCACCAAATCCTTCTTAGGGACGCGGAGGCTGTTGCGCACCGTGGACTCAATTTCGGATTGATGCAGACACCGCCTCACGGTGTAGAGCCGTTGTAACCAGTTGGCGGCACCGGAACGCCCCTGACACCGACTTGTGCGCGGTACACGACATCCACGTCATGGTAATTGCGCCCCTCCCAAAATGGGTTGGTATGTGCCGTCGAAGTGCTAGATCCGGTCCACGTGATTCTGGGTGAGGATCTACGACCAACGAGGGTTCTGAGGGTGTAGGCCAATGTGACGCCTGGATAATTATGCTATAATAATCCTCTACTAATGATGCCACATCACCTTGGTTACTGTAGATAATCTCACGTTAGTTTAAAATGATTTAAATTCAAAATTAAATTAAAGGCAAACAATAAAAGTTTTCAAACAATAAAACTAAAAAGTTCGGGTTGTGTCAAATAATTCATAGGGAATTATGATGGAGAAACCACACTGTTATAGTATGTCTAGATGCTCCAAAATAATAGAAACAACAACAAAAACAATTATTTAAATACCTTTTGTAATTAATAAAATATCAAACTAACTTATTGAGGACTAGATTTTTTGTGACTATGGACTAAGTTGAAATACTAATTTAGATGCTAAGTGTATATCTTACTAAGACTAAAATAATAGGAAACAAAACTAAAACAGAAAAGAGATAAAAATAAGCAAAAAGCAAAACAAAAATAAATAAGCAAGTCGATCTTCCCAGGCCCAACTGGGCTTTAGCCCAGCCGGCCGGCCAACCCCGGCCTACACATACCCCCACTACTGAAACCCTAACCACCGACACCCCCACTCAACCCACTCGCTCGCTCTCCCCTACGCCCGATTCGGATCTGGATCGGGGCTCGACGCCTCGTAACCCCATCGTCGTCGCCCGGAAGGCCACATCGCCAGAGCCCCTCGCCGCCTCGACTCCGTCGACGCATGTCGTCCCCGTCCTCCTTCCCAAGGGCCTCCCTCGTGTTGTGGAACGTAGTAATTTCAAAAAACAATCCTACGTACACGCAAGATCATGGTGATGACATAGCAACGAGAGGGGAGAGTGATGTCCACGTACCCTCATAGACCGTAAGCAGAAGCGTTATGACAACGCGGTTGATGTAGTCGTACGTCTTCACGATCCGACTGATCCAAGCACCGAACGTACGGCACCTCCGAGTTTAGCACACGTTCAGCTCGATGACGATCCCCGGGCTCCGATCCAGCAAAGCTTCGGGGATGAGTTCCGTCAGCACGACGGTGTGGTGACGATGATGATGTTCTACCGGCGCAGGGCTTCGCCTAAACTCCGCGACGATATGACCGAGGTGGAATATGGTGGAGGGGGGAACCGCACACGGCTAAGGAATGATCCGTAGATCAACTTGTGTGTTCTGGGGTGCCCCCCTGCCCCCGTATATAAAGGATCAAGGGGGAGGCCGGCCGGCCCTTGTGGGCGCGCCAAGGAGGAGGAGTCCTCCTCATAGTAGGAGTAGGACTCCCCCTTTCCTACTCCTACTAGGAGGGGAAAGGAATGGGGAGAGGGGGAACGAAAGAGGGGGGGCGCCGCCCCCCCCCTTCCTAGTCCAATTCGGACCAGAGGGAGAGGGGGCGCGCGGCCCACCCTGGCCGCCCCTCTCTCTTTCCACCAAGGCCCATGTGGCCCATTATCTCTCCCCGGGGGGTTCCCGTAACCCTCCGGCACTCCGGTTTTCTCTGAAAACGTCCGGAACACTTCCGGTGTCCGAATATAGTCGTCCAATATATCAATCTTTATGTCTCGACCATTTTGAGACTCCTCGTCATGTCCGTGATCACATCCGGGACTCCGAACAAACTTCGATACATCAAAACTTACAAACTCATAATAAAACTGTCATCATAACGTTAAGAGTGCGGACCCTACGGGTTCGAGAACTATGTAGACATGACCTAGAACTATTCTCGGTCAATAACCAATAGCGGAACCTGGATGCCCATATTGGTTCCTACATATTCTACGAAGATCTTTATCGGTCAAACTGCATAACAACATACGTTGTTCCCTTTGTCATCGGTATGTTACTTGCCCGAGATTCGATCGTCGGTATCCAATACCTAGTTCAATCTCGTTACCGGCAAGTCTCTTTACTCGTTACGTAATACATCATCTCGCAACTAACTCATTAGTCACATTGCTTGCAAGGCTTATAGTGATGTGCATTACCGAGAGGGCCCAGAGATACCTCTCCGACAATCGGAGTGACAAAACCTAATCTCGAAATACGCCAACCCAACATGTACCTTTGGAGACACCTGTAGTACTCCTTTATAATCACCCAGTTACGTTGTGACGTTTGGTAGCACCCAAAGTGTTCCTCTGGTAAACGGGAGTTGCATAATCTCATAGTTATAGGAACATGTATAAGTCATGAAGAAAGCAATAGCAACATACTAAACGATCAAGTGCTAAGCTAACGGAATGGGTCAAGTCAATCACATCATTCTCCTAATGATGTGATCCCGTTAATCAAATGACAACTCTTTTGTCAATGGCTAGGAAACATAACCATCTTTGATAAACGAGCTAGTCAAGTAGAGGCATACTAGTGACTATATGTTTGTCTATGTATTCACACATGTATCATTGTTTCCGGTTAATGCAATTCTAGCATGAATAATAAACATTTATCATGAAATAAGGAAATAAATAATAACTTTATTATTGCCTCTAGGGCATATTTCCTTCAGTCTCCCACTTGCACTAGAGTCAATAATCTAGTTCACATCGCCATGTGATTTAACACCAATATTCACATCTGCATGTGATTAATACCCATAGTTCACATCATCATGTGATCAACACCCAAAGGGTTTACTAGAGTCAATAATCTAGTTCACATCGCTATGTATTAACACCCAAAGAGTACTAAGGTATGATCATGTTTTGCTTGTGAGAGAAGTTTAGTCAACGGATCTGTCATATTCAGAGCCGTAAATATTTTGCAAAATATTCTATGTCCACAATGCTCTGCATGGAGCTACTCTAGCTAATTGCTCCCACTTTCAATATGTATCCAGATTGAGACTTAGAGTCATCTGGATTGGTGTAAAAGCTTGCACCGATGTAACTCTTTACGACGGGCTCTTTTATCACCTCCATAATCGAGAAATATTTCCTTAGTCCTCACTAAGCATATTCTTGACCGCTGTCTAGTGATCTACTCTTAGATCAAAATTGTATTCTTTTGCCAAACTCAGAGCAAGGTATACAATAGGTCTAGTATACAGCATAGCATACATTATAGAACCTATGACTGAGGCATAGGGAATGACTGTTCATTCTTTTTCTATTTTCTGCAATGGTCGGGTCTTGAGTCTTACTCAACTTCACACCTTGTAAACAGGCAAGAACTCCTTCTTTTTACTGTTCCATTTTGAACTATTTCAAAAAATTTATCAAGGTATGTACTCATTGAAAAAACCTTATCAAGCGTCTTGATCTATCTATATAGATCTTGATGCTCAATGTGTAAGCAGCTTCAACGAGGTCTTGCTTTGAAAAACTCTTATTCAAGTATCCTTTCATGCTATCCAGAATTTCTATATCATTTCCAATCAACAATATGTCATCCACATATAATATTAGAAATGCTACAGAGCTACCACTCACTTTCTTGTAAATACAGGCTTCACCACAAGTCTGCTTAAAACTATATGCTTTGATCAACTTATCAAAGCGTATATTCCAACTCTGAGATGCTTGCACCAGTCCATAGACGAATCGCTGGAGCTTGTACATTTTGTTAGCACCTTTAGGATTGACAAAACCTTCTGGTTGCATCATATACAACTCTTCTTTAAGAAAACCATTAAGGAATGTAGTTTCGATATCCATTTGCCGGATTTCATAAAACGTGGCAATTGCTAACATGATTCGAACAGATTTAAGCATCGCTACATTTGAGAAAATCTCGTTGTAGTCAACACCTTGAACTTGTCGAAAACCTTTGCGACAATTCTAGCTTTGTAGATAGTAACACTATCAGCGTCCGTCTTCCTCTTGAAGATCCATTTAATCTCGATGTCTTGCCGATCATTAGGCAAGTCAATCAAAGTCCATACTTTGTTTTCATACATGGATCTTATCTCAGATCTCATGGCCTCAAGCCATTTTGCGGAATCTGGGCTCACCATCGCTTCTTCATAGTTCGTAGGTTCGTCATGGTCTAGTAACATAACTTCCAGAACAGGATTACCGTACCACTCTGGTGCGGATCTTACTCTGGAAGACCTACGAGGTTCTGTAGTAACTTAATCTGAAGTTTCATGATCATCGTCATTAACTTCCTCACTAATTGGTGTAGGAATCGCTGGAACTGATTTCTGTGATGAACTACTTTCCAATAAGGGAGAAGGTACAATTACCTCATCAAGTTCTACATTCCTCCCACTCACTTCTTTCGAGAGAAACTTCTTCTTTAGAAAGGATCCATCTTAGCAACGAATAACTTTCCTTCGGATCTGTGATAGAAGGTGTACCCAATAGTTACCTTTGGGTATTCTATGAAGACGCACTTCTCCGATTTGGGTTCGAGCTTATCTGGTTGAAACTTTTTCATATAAGCATCGCAACTCCAAACTTTAAGAAACGACAGCTTAGGTTTACTGCTAAACCATAGTTCATACAGTGTCGTCTCAACGTATTTAGATGGTGCCCTTTTAAACATGAATGCAGCTGTCTCTAATGCACAACCCCAAAACGATAGTGGTAAAACCGATAAGAAACATCATAGATCGCACCATATCCAATAAAGTGCAGTTACGACGTTCGGACACACCATAACGTTGTGGTGTTCCAGGTGGCGTGAGCTGTGAAACTATTCCACATTGTTTTAGTTGAAGACCAAACTCGTAACTCAAATATTCGTCTCCGCGATCAGATCGTAGAAACTTTATTTTCTTGTTACGATGATTTTTCCACTTCACTCTGAAATTCTTTGAACCTTTCAATTATTTCAGACTTATGTTTCATCAAGTAGATATACTCATATCTGCTCAATTCATCTTGTGAAGGTCAGAAAATAACGATACTCGCCACAAGCATCAACACTCATTGGACCGCATACATCGGTATGTATTGTTTCCAATAAGTCAGTAGCTCGTTCCATTGTTCCAGAGAACGGAGTTTTAGTCATCTTGCCCAAAAGGCATGGTTCGCAAGCATCAAATGATTCATAACCAAGTGATTCTGAAAATCCATCTTTATGGAGTTTCTTCATGCGCTTTACACCGATATGACCCAAACGGCAGTGCCACAAATAAGTTGAACTATCATTATCAACTTTGCATCTTTTGGCATCAATATTATGAATATGTGTATCACTACGATCGATATCCAACAAACTATTTTCATTGGGTGTATGACCGTCAAAGGTTTTATTCATTTAAACAGAACAACAATTATTCTCTGATTTTAAATGAATAACCGTATTGCAATAAACATGATCAAATCATATTCATGCTCAACGCAAACGCCAAATAACATTTATTTAGGTTCAACACTAATCCCAAAAGTATAGGGAGTGTGCGATGATGATCATATCAATCTTGGAACCACTTCCAACACTCATCGTCACTTCCCTTTCAACCAGTCTCTGTTTATATAACTCCTGTTTCGAGTTACTAATCTTAGCAACTGAACAAGTATCAAATACTCAGGGGCTACTATAAACACTAGTAAGGCACATATCAATAACCTGTATATCAAATAGACCCTTGTTCACTTTGCCATCCTTCTTATCCACCAAATGTTCAGGGCATTTCCGCTTCCAGTGACCATTTCCTTTGCAGTATAATCACTCAGTTTCAGGCTTTGGTCCAACTTTGGGCTTCTTCGCGGGAGTGACAACTTGCTTGCCATTCTGCTTGAAGTTCCCTTTCTTTCCCTTTGCCCTTTTCTTGAAACTAGTGGTCTTTTCAATCATCAACACTTGATGCTCTTTCTTGATTTCTACCTTCGTCGATTTCAGTATCACAAAGAGCTCAGGAATTGTTTTCGTCATCCCTTGCATTATAGTTCATCACGAAGTTCTACTAACTTGGTGGTGGTGACTAGAGAATTCTATCAATCACTATCTTATCTGGAAGATTAACTCCCACTTGATTCAAGCGATTGAAGTACCCAGACAATCTGAGCACATGCTCACTAGTTGAGTGATTCTCCTCCATCTTTTAGCTATAGAACTTGTTGGAGACTTCATATCTCTCAACTCGGGTATTTGCTGGAAATATTAACTTCAACTCCTGGAACATCTCATATGGTCCATGACGTTCAAAACGTCTTTGAAGTCCCGATTCTAAACCGTTAAGCATGGTGCACTAAACTATCAAGTAGTAATCATATTGAGCTAGCCAAACGTTCATAACGTCTGCATCTGCTCCTGCAATAGGTTTGTCACCTAGCGGTGCATCAAGGACATAATTCTTCTGTGCAGCAACGAGGATAATCCTCAGATCACGGATCAAATCCGCATCATTGCTACTAACATCTTTCAACATAGTTTTCTCTAGGAACATATCAAAATAAACATATGAAAGCAACAACACGAGCTATTGATCTATAACATAATTTGCAAAATACGACCAGGACTAAGTTCATGATAAATTAAAGTTCAATTAATCATATTACTTAAGAACTCCCACTTAGAAAGACATCCCTCTAATCTTCTAAGTGATCACGTGATCCAAATCAACTAAACCATAACCGATCATCACGTGAGATGGAGTAGTTTTCAATGGTGAACATCACTATGTTGATCATATCTACTATATGATTCACGCTCGACCTTTCGGTCTCCGTGTTCCGAGGCCATATCTGCATATGCTAGGCTCGTCAAGTTTAACCTGAGTATTCTGCGTGTGCAAAACTGGCTTGCACCCGTTGTAGATGGACGTAGAGCTTATCACACCCGATCATCACGTGGTGTCTGGGCACGACGAACTTTGGCAATGGTGCATACTCAGGGAGAACACTTCTTGATAATTAGTGAGAGATCATCTTAAAATGCTACCGTCAATCAAAGCAAGATAAGATGCATAAAGGATAAACATCACATGCAATCAATATAAGTGATATGATATGGCCATCATCATCTTGTGCTTGTGATCTCCATCTCCAGAGCACCGTCATTATCACCATCGTCACCGGCGCGAAACCTTGATCTCCATCGTAGCATCGTTGTCCTCTCGCCAACTATTGCTTCTACGACTATCGCTACCGCTTAGTGATAAAGTAAAGCAATTACAGGGCGTTTGCATTTCATACAATAAAGCGACAACCATATGGCTCCTACCAGTTGCCGATAACTCGGTTACAAAACATGATCATCTCATACAATAAAATATAGCATCACGTCTTGACCATATCACATCACAACATGCCCTGCAAAAACAAGTTAGACGTCCTCTACTTTGTTGTTGCAAATTTTACGTGGCTGCTACGGGCTTAGCAAGAACCGTTCTTACCTACGCATCAAAACCACAACGATAGTTTGTCAAGTTAATGCTATTTTAACCTTCGCAAGGACCGGGCGTAGCCACACTCGATTCAGCTAAAGTGAGAGAGACAGACACCCGCCAGTCAACTTTAAGCATGAGTGCTCGTAACGGTGAAACCAGTCTCGCGTAAGCGTACGCGTAATGTCGGTCCGGGCCGCTTCATCTCACAATACCGCTGAGCCAAAGTATGACATGCTAGTAAGCAGTATGACTTGTATCGCCCACAACTCACTTGTGTTCTACTCGTGCATATGACATCTACGCATAAAACCTGGCTCCGATGCCACTATTGTGGAACGTAGTAATTTCAAAAAAAAATCCTACATACACGCAAGATCATGGTGATGACATAGCAACGAGAGGGGAGAGTGATGTCCACGTACCCTCGTAGACCGTAAGCGGAAGCGTTATGACAACGCGGTTGATGTAGTCGTGCGTCTTCACGATCCGACCGATCCAAGCACCGAACGTATGGCACCTCCGAGTTCAGCACACGTTCAGCTCGATGACGATCCCCGGGCTCCGATCCAGCAAAGCTTCGGGAATGAGTTCCGTCAGCACGACGGCGTGGTGACGATGATGATGTTCTACCGGCGCAGGGCTTCGCCTAAACTCCGCGACGATATGACCGAGGTGGAATATGGTGGAGGGGGCCACCGCACACGGCTAAGGAACGATCCGTAGATCAACTTGTGTGTTCTGGGGTGCCCCCTGCCCCCGTATATAAAGGAGCAAGGGGGAAGGCCGGCCGGCCCTTGTGGGCGCGCCAAGGAGGAGTCCTCCTCCTCCTAGTAGGAGTAGGACTCCCCCTTTCCTACTCCTACTAGGAGGGGAAAGGAAGGGGGAGAGGGGGAAG
>NC_041381.1:197142846-197146593 GCF_002162155.2 Triticum dicoccoides
CGGACCAGAGGGAGAGGAGGCGCGCGGCCCACCCTGGCCGCCCCTCTCTCTTTACACCAAGGCCCATGTGGCCCATTATCTCTCCCCGGGGGGTTCCGGTAACCCTTCGGCACTCCGATTTTCTCCGAAAACGTCCGGAACACTTCCGGTGTCCGAATATAGTCGTCCAATATATCAATCTTTATGTCTCGACCATTTTGAGACTCCTCGTCATGTCCGTGATCACATCCGGGACTCCGAACAAACTTCGGTACATCAAAACTTATAAACTCATAATAAATATGTCATCGTAACGTTAAGCGTGCGGACCCTACGGGTTCGAGAACTATGTAGACATGACCTAGAACTATTCTCGGTCAATAACCAATAGCGGAACCTGGATGCCCATATTGGTTCCTATATATTCTACGAAGATCTTTATCGGGCAAACCGCATAACAACATACGTTGTTCCCTTTGTCATCGGTATGTTACTTGCCCGAGATTCGATCGTCGGTATCCAATACCTAGTTCAATCTCGTTACCGGAAAGTCTCTTTACTCGTTACGTAATACATCATCTCGCAACTAACTCATTAGTCACATTGCTTTCAAGGCTTATAGTGATGTGCATTACCGAGAGGGCCCAGAGATACCTCTCCGACAATCGGAGTGACAAAACCTAATCTCGAAATACGCCAACCCAACATGTACCTTTGGAGACACCTGTAGTACTCCTTTATAATCACCCAGTTACGTTGTGACGTTTGGTAGCACCCAAAGTGTTCCTCTGGTAAACGGGAGTTGCATAATCTCATAGTTATAGGAACATGTATAAGTCATGAAGAAAGCAATAGCAACATACTAAACGATCAAGTGCTAAGCTAACGGAATGGGTCAAGTCAATCACATCATTCTCCTAATGATGTGATCCCGTTAATCAAATGACAACTCTTCTGTCCATGGCTAGGAAACATAACCCCTGACCTCCCCCCTCATGGCCTCGCCGTGCGTGCGACGCGCCCGCCCGCCCGTCACTGTGCCCATCCGGCCCTACCCCCATGTGTTGTGCCCTGCCTCACCTCTGGTTGTCGCCCTCTGCCGCCCACGCATCCCCGACGCCTGGTCACGCCTCACTGCACGTTGAAGGCCGCCAGCCCGCGCCGCGCCTCCCGCTATCCGCGCGCCCACCGCCCCACTGCTCTCTGCCGCCCCGAGCAGCCTTGCCCGCTCCTGCCGCAACCACCGCTCATCTCGCGCGCACTGCCCTGCCTCGCCGGCACTGCTGCTACCTCATCGCCCTGGCCTCCTCGCCCAGCAAGCCGTGGCTGAGCCCTCACGCTGTTCGTCGTGCCCTGGCCTCGCCCCATCTCGCGCGTGCTCACGCCTTTCGCCGCTGCCGCTCTACTGCGGGGTTGCTCCGCTTCAGCCACGCGCCGGCCCGTGCTCGTCCACGCCCATGGCCCCGGTCACGCGTGCACGCATCGCCACGTCGCCGCCCGTCGGTGAGCGCCTGTCTCGGGTCGCCGTGCCCATAGCCGTCGGCCAGGTTTTCGCGCCCCGCGTGCCCCTCGGCGTGCGCCCCGCACCCGGCGCCCATTAAGCACCCAGGCCCTATGACAAGTTGACCCCTGCCCCAGAACGATTAACTTTTTTTAAAAATAAATAAATTAGTAATTAATTAATTCATGAGTTAATTAAGTTAATTAATCATGTTAAACTAATCTAATTAAAATGAATTAACCTAATCATTTAAACTAATTAAACCTGTTTAGTTAGTCTTAGACAATGACAAACGGGACCCACATGTCTGTTGACCCAGTCAACAGATGGTTGACTTATGACAGCTGACATCACGCTGACATCATAATTGCTTTTTCTAATTAAATCGATCTGATAATTCCAAAAATGAATTAAAACTTTATAAATTAATATAAAATAAACCGTTTATCAGATGAAAATACTTTGTACATGAAAGTTGCTCAGAACGACGAGACGAATCCGGATACGCGTTTTGTTCGTCCGCCACATGTCCCTAGCATAGCGAACTTGCAATCATCCCCCTATGGACCGTTTTCCCGAAAATGTCGAACACCAGGGATACTTTCCCGGATGTTTTCCCCCTTCGACAGTACTGCCAACTACCGCGTTAGGGCACATCTAGCATCGCTTAATGTCTTGTCATGCATCGTCATGTATCTGTTTGCATTGTATTCATTGTTTCTCCCTCCTCTTCTCTCCGCTAGACTATGAGACTGACATCGCTGCTGCTGCCCCGATCGACTACGGTGTTGATGACCCCTCCTTCTCGACTAAGCTTCCAGGCAAGCAAACCCCCTTTGATCAACCAGATATCGACCACTCTCTTCTCTCTTATTCTTGCATTAGGTTTGCTACTGTTGTTGATTCGATAACTCCTATTCTCTTGCATAGCCTGTCATTGTTGCTACAATTGTTGATACCTTTATCTGCTATCCTAATGCTTAGTATAGGTTGCTAGAATTACATAGGTGGCCCTACACTCTTGTCCGTCTGCCATGCTATACTACTGGGCCATGATCACTTGGGAGGTGATCACGAGTATATACTATACTGTTACATACTTATGTTGATCATTCGGATATGGGGGGCTGAAGGGGTAGGTGGTTCCACCCATGTAGTGGTGGGCCTGGGTTCCCGGCAGCCCCTTGATGGTTACTTTGTGGTGGAGCGACAGGGCAGGTTGCGTTTGTTGGAAATATGCCCTAGAGGCAATAATAAATTAGTTATTATTATATTTCCTTGTTCATGATAATCGTTTATTATCCATGCTATAATTGTATTGATAGGAAACTCAGATACATGTGTGGATACATAGACAACACCATGTCCCTAGTAAGCCTCTAGTTGACTAGCTCGTTGATCAATAGATGGTTACGGTTTCCTGACCATGGACATTGGATGTCATTGATAATGGGATCACATCATTAGGAGAATGATGTGATGGACAAGACCCAATCCTAAGCCTAGCACAAAGATCGTAGTTCGTATGCTAAAGCTTTTCTAATGTCAAGTATCATTTCCTTAGACCATAAGATTGTGCAACTCCCGGATACCGTAGGAATGCTTTGGGTGTACCAAACATCATAACGTAACAGGGTGGCTATAAAGGTGCACTACAGGTATCTCCGAAAGTGTCTGTTGGGTTGGCACGAATCGAGACTGGGATTTGTCACTCCGTGTGACGGAGAGGTATCTCTGGGCCCACTCGGTAGGACATCATCATAATGTGCACAATGTGACCAAGGGGTTGATCACGGGATGATGTGTTACGGAACGAGTAAAGAGACTTGCCAATAACGAGATTGAACAAGGTATCGGGACACCGACGATCGAATCTCGGGCAAGTACTATACCGCTAGACAAAGGGAATTGTATACGGGACCGATTGAGTCCTTGACATCGTGGTTCATCTGATGAGATCATCGTGGAACATGTGGGAGCCAACATGGGTATCCAGATCCCGCTGTTGGTTATTGACCGGAGAACGTCTCGGTCATGTCTGCATGGTTCCCGAACCCGTAGGGTCTACACACTTAAGGTTCGATGACGCTAGGGTTATAAGGGAAGTTTGTATGTGGTTACCGAATGTTGTTCGGAGTCCCGGATGAGATCCCGGACGTCACGAGGAGTTCCGGAATGGTCCGGAGGTAAAGATTTATATATGATAAGTCTTATTTTGGTCGCCGGAAAAGTTTCGCACTTTATCGGTATTGTACCGGGAGTGCCGA
>NC_041381.1:197146934-197194944 GCF_002162155.2 Triticum dicoccoides
CCGTGGGGGCACATGGGCTGTAGGGGGTGTGCCTTGGCCTATATGGGCCAAAGGGCACCAGCCCCAAGAGGCCCATGCGCCAAGGAGACTTGGGGAGGGGAGAGTCCTAACAGGGGAAGGCACCTCCGAGGTGCCTTGGGGAGGATGGACTCCTCCCCCCCTTGGCCGCACCCCTTCCTTGGAGGAAGGGGCAAGGCTGCGCCCTCCCCCTCTCCCTTGCCCCTATATATAGTGGAGGGGAGGGAGGGCAGCCGCACCTGAAGCCCTAGCGCCTCCCTCCCTCCCGTGACACCTCCTCCTCTCCCGCAGGTGCTTGGCGAAGCCCTGCAGAATTGTCACGCTCCTCCACCACCACCATGCCGTTGTGCTGCTGCTGGATGGATTCTTCCTCAACCTCTCCCTCTCTCCTTGCTGGATCAAGGCATGGGAGACGTCACCGGGCTGTACGTGTGTTGAACGCGGAGGTGCCGTCCGTTCGGCACTAGGATCTCCGATGATTTGGATCACGACGAGTACGACTCCTTCAACCCCGTTCTCTTGAACGCTTCCGCTTAGCGATCTACAAGGGTATGTAGATGCACTCTCCTTCCCCTTGTTGCTGGTTTCTCCATAGATAGATCTTGGTGACACGTAGGAAAATTTTGAATTTCTGCTACGTTCCCCAACAGTGGCATCATGAGCTAGGTCTATTGCGTAGATTCTTTGCACGAGTAGAACACAAAGTAGTTGTGGGCGTTGATTTTGTTCAATATGCTTACCGTTACTAGTCCAATATTGTTTCAACGGTATTGTGGGATGAAGCGGCTCGGACCGACCTTACACGTACTCTTACGTGAGACAGGTTCCACCGACTGACATGCACTTTGTGCATAAGGTGGCTAGCGGGTGCCAGTCTCTCCCACGTTAGTCGGAACGGATTCGATGAAAAGGGTCCTTATGAAGGGTAAATAGCAATTGGCATATCACGTTATGGTTTTGCGTAGGTAAGAAACGTTCTTGCTAGAAACCCATAGCAGCCACGTAAAACATGCAAACAACAATTAGAGGACGTCTAACTTGTTTTTGCAGGGTATGCTATGTGATGTGATATGGCCAAGAAGAATGTGATGAATGATATGTGATGTATGAGATTGATCATGTTCTTGTAATAGGAATCACAACTTGCATGTCGATGAGTATGACAACCGGCAGGAGCCATAGGAGTTGTCTTAATTTATTGTATGACCTGCGTGTCATTAAACAACGCCATGTAATTACTTTACTTTATTGCTAACCGGTAGCCATAGTAGTAGAAGTAATAGTTGGCGAGACAACTTCATGAAGACACAATGATGGAGATCATGATGATGGAGATCATGGTGTCATGCTGGTGACGATGATGATCATGGAGCCCCGAAGATGGAGATCAAAAGGAGCAAAATGATATTGGCCATATCATGTCACTATTTGATTGCATGTGATGTTTATCATGTTTATGCATCTTATTTGCTTAGAACGACGGTAGTAAATAAGATGATCCCTCATTAAAATTTCAAGAAAGTGTTCCCCCTAACTGTGCATCGTTGCGAAAGTTCGTCGTTTCGAAGCACCACGTGATGATCGGGTGTGATAGATTCTTACGTTCACATACAACGGGTGTAAGCCAGATTTACACACGCGAAACACTTAGGTTAACTTGACGAGCCTAGCATGTACAGACATGGCCTCGGAACACAAGAGACCGAAAGGTCGAGCATGAGTCGTATAGTAGATACGATCAACATGAAGATGTTCACCGATGATGACTAGTCCGTCTCACATGATGATCGGACACGGCCTAGTTGACTCGGATCATGTAATCACTTAGATGACTAGAGGGATGTCTATCTGAGTGGGAGTTCATGAGATGAACTTAATTATCCTAAACATAGTCAAAACATCTTTGCAAATTATGTCGTAAGCTCGCGCTTTAGTTCCACTGTTTAGATATGTTCTAGAGAAAATATAGTTGAAAGTTGACAGTAGCGATTATGCGGACAGTAGAAAGCTTATGTCCTTAATGCACCGCTCAGTGTGCTGAACCCCAAACGTCGTCTGTGGATGTTGCGAACATCGGACATACACGTTTTGATAACTACGTGATAGTTCAGTTAAACGGTTTAGAGTTGAGGCACCAAAGACATTTTCGAAACGTCGCGGAACATATGAGATGTTTCGAGGGCTGAAATTGGGATTTCAGGCTCGTGCCCACGTCAAGAGGTATAAGACCTCCGACGATTTTCTTAGCCTGCAAACTAAGGGAGAAAAGCTCAATCGTTGAGCTGGTGCTCAGATTGTCTGAGTGCAACAATCACTTGAATCGAGTGGGAGTTGATCTTCCAGATGAGATAGTGATGTTTCTCCAAAGTCATTGCCACCAAGCTGCTAGAGCTTCGTGGTGAACTATAACCTATCAGGGATAGATGATCTTTGAGATATTCGCGATGTCTGACACCGCGAAAGTAGAAATCAAGAAGGCGCATCAATTGTTGATGGTTGGTGAAACCACTAGTTTCAAGAAGGGCAAGGGCAAGAAGGGATACTTCATGAAACGGCAGATCAGCTGCTGCTCCAGTGAAGAAACCCAAGGTTGAACCTTAACCCGAGACTGAGTGCTTCTGTAATAAGGGGAACAACCACTGGAGCAGAATTACCCTAGATACTTGGTAGATGAGAAGGTTGGCAAGGTCGATAGAAGTATATTGGATATACATTGTGTTAATGTGTACTTTACCAGTACTCCTAGTAGCACCAGGGTATTAGATACCGGTTCGGTTGCTAAGTGTTAGTAACTTGAAATAAAGAGCTACGGAATAAACGGAGACTAGCTAAAGGTGAGATGACGATGTGTGTTGGAAGTCTTTCCAAGGTTGATGTGATCAAACATCGCCCGCTCCCTCTACCATCAAGATTAGTATTAAACCTGAATAATTGTCATTTGGTGTTTGCGTTGAGCATAGACATGATTGGATTATGTCTATCGCAATACGGTTATTCATTTAAGGAGAATAATGGTTACTCTATTTATTTGAATAATACCTTCAATGGTCTTGCAACTAAAGGAATGGTTTATTGAATCTCGATCGTAGTGATACACATTTTCATGCCAAAAGATATAAGATAGTAATGATAGTACCACTTACTTGTGGCACTGCCATGTAAGTCATATTGGTATAATACGCATGAAGAAGCTCCATGTTGATGGATCTTTAGACTCACTCGTTTTTTGAAAAGTTTGAGACATGCAAACCATGTCTATTGGTGTATACGCATGAAGAAACTCCATGCAGATGGATCGTTTGGACTCACTTGATTTTGAATCACTTGAGATATGCAAATCATACCACATGGGCAAGATGACTGAAAAGCCTTGTTTTCAGTAAAATGGAACAAGATAGCAACTTGTTGGAAGTAACACATTTTGATGTGCGCAGTCCAATGAGTGCTCAGGCATGCAGTGAATATCGTTATGTTCTTACTTCACAGATGATTCAAGTAGATGTTGTATATTTACTTGATGAAACACAAGTCTGAATTATTGAATGGTTCAAGTAATTTCAGAGTGAAGTTTAAGATCTTCGTGACAAGAGGACAAAATGTCTATGATATGATCATAGAGATGAATATCTGAGTTACGAGTTTTGGCACACAATTAAGACATTGTGGAAATTGTTTCACAACCAATACTGCCTGGAACACCATAGTGTGATGGTGTGTCCGAACATCATAGTTGCACCCTATTGGATATGGTGCGTGCCATAATGTCTCTTATCGAATTACCACTATCGTTCATGGGTTAGGCATTAGAGACAACCGCACTCACTTTAAATAGGGCACCACGTAATTCCGTTGAGACGACACCGTTTGAACTGTGGTTTGGAGAAACCTAAGTTGTCGTTTCTTAAAGGTTTGGGGCTGCGACGCTTATGTGAAAAAGTTTCAGGTTGATAAGCTCGAACCCAAAGCGGATAAAATGCATCTTCATAGGACACCCAAAACAGTTGGGTATACCTCCTAATTCAGATCCGAAAGCAATAGGGATTGTTCTTGAATCGGGTCCTTTCTCGAGGAAAGGTTTGTCTCGAGAATTGAGTGGGAGGATAGTGGAGACTTGATAAGGTTATTGAACCGTCACTTCAACAAGTGTGTAGAAGGGCACAGGAAGTTGTTCCTGTGGCACCTACACCAATTGAAGTGGAAGCTTATGATAGTGATCATGAAGCTTCAGATCAAGTCACTACCGAACCTCGTAGGGCGACAAGGACGCGTACTGCTTCAGAGTGGTACGGTGATCCTATCTTGAAGGTCATGTTGCTAGACAACAATGAACCTATGAGCTATGGAGAAGCGATGGTGGGCCCATATTCTGACAAATGGTTAGAAGCCATGAAATCCGAGATAGGATCCATGTATCATAACAAAGCATGGACTTTGGTGGACTTGCCCGATGATCGGCAAGCCATTGAGATAAATGGATCTTTAAGAAGAAGACGAATGTGGACGGTAACGTCACTGTCTATGAAGCTCGACTTGTGGCGAAGAGTTTTTCACAAGTTCAAGGAGTTGACTACGATGAGATTTTCTCATCTGTAGCGATGCTTGAAGTCCGTCGGAATCATGTTAGCACAAGTTGCATTTATGAAATCTGGCAGATGGATGTCAAAACAAGTTTCCTTACCAGTTTTCGTAATGAAAGGTTGTATGTGATACAATCAGAAAGGTTTTGTCGATCCTAAGGATGCTAAAAGGTATGCTAGCTCCAGCGATCCTTCTAAGGACTAGAGTAAGCATCTCGGAGTTGGAATATGTACTTTGATAAGATGATCAAAGATTTTGGGTTTATACAAAGTTTATGAGAAACTTGTATTTCCAAAGAAGTGAGTGGGAGCACTATAGAATTTCTGATGAGTATATGTTGTAAACATATTGTTGATCAGAAATGATGTAGAATTTCTAGAAAGCATATAGGGTTATTTGAAAAGTGTTTTTCAAGGGAAAACCTGGATTAAGCTACTTGAACATTGAGCATCAAGATCTATAAGGATAGATCAAAAATGCTTAATGGTGCTTTCAAATGAGCATATACCTTGACATGATCTTGAAGGTGTTCAAGATGGACCAGTCAAAGAAGGAGTTCTTGGCTGAGTTGTAAGGTATGAAGTTAAGACTTAAAGCTCGACCACGGCAGAAGAGAGAGGAATGACAAAGGTCGTCCCCTATGCTTCAGACGTAGGCTCTATAGTATGCTATGTTGTGTACCGCACCGGAAGTGTGCCTTGCCATGAGTCAGTCAAGGGGTACAAGAATGATCCAGGAATGGGGATCATTGGACAGCGGTCAAAAATTGTCCTTGGAGTAAATAAGGACATGTTTCTCGATTATGGAGGTGATAAAGAGTTCGGCGTAAAGGGTTACGTCGATGCAAGCTTTAACACCTTTCCGAATGACTCTGAGTAGCAAAACGGATACGTATAGTGGAGCAACCATTTGGAATAGCTCCAAGTGGAGTGTGGAAGCAGCATTTACAATATGACATAGAGAATTGCGAAGTACATATAGATCTGAATGTTGCAGACCCATTGACTAAAACCTCTCTCACAAGCAAAACATGATCAAACCCCAGAACTCATTGAGTCTTAATCACATGATGATGTGAACTAGTTTAGACACTAGTAAACTCTTTGGATGTTGGTCACATGACGATGTGACCTGTGAGTGTTAATCACATGGCGATGTGAACTAGATTATTGACTCTAGTGCAAGTGGGAGACTGTTGGAAATATGCCCTAGAGGCAATAATAAATTAGTTATTATTATATTTCCTTGTTCATGTTAGGTTCGTGCTCCCCAAGAAAAGAAAAGGCTCGGTTTTCTCTGTCTCCCGCCGGCTCCGCCGCTGGTCTGCCTTGTTCTAGCCTTAGGGCCAGGGCGGCGCGGTGGATCCCGGCCCTTGCCGGCGGGAGGGCTCAGTCTTTTGATGTTCCTTCAAGTTTTGTTAGGATTTGTGTTCTGCTCAGAAAGACGAGACATCATCGGCTTTCTAAAGATGAAATATGGCTCTCCCCATCTAGTCCCCGTTCCGGGGGTGCGTCTAGCATCGTCGGTGGGCGTGTGGAGGTGTCTCCGGTGCATCTTTCATTGGTGGATTTGCTCGGATCTTGTCGTAGTTCTCTACGTTCATGCGTCTTCAGATTGGATCCTTTCGATATATGCTACTCTTCAACGGTGGTGGTTGCTGTTTTAGTGCGCTGGTCCTATGGGGACTTAGTACGACGACTTCCCGACTGTCTGCTACAACAAGTTTTGCTCGACTCCAGCCAGAAAGGAGCGATGACGGCGGTGCGCCTTCGGCTCGCTTCAGTGATTGTAGTCGTCACTAGGTGGTCTACGGATCTGGATGTAATTTTTATTGTTTTCAGTGTTCGTTGTACTACTATGATTAAAGATGGGTCAAAACTTTTTCAAAGAAAAAGAGATAATATGTGAGGTCCGGATCTCAAAATCACTAGATCATCGATGGCGCGCGTTGCTGCGTCCGTCTATTTTGACTCATAGTTGTTAGGGATATAAAGTAATTTGCTTACATTTGCATGTGCCAGTATCAAGTATTATGTTTTTATTGACATAGATATGTCTATTTTGCATGTGCCAGTATCAAGAGTAAATATGTCTATTTTGCTGACATATTTACTACTGAAGCTGACATATTTACTCTTCTATGTATGAAATATGAAAAATATAATACTAATATTTTTTGGTCTTTTAAGAACAACAATGGTAATAGAATTTCCTGCTAATACGTAGTGGCATGAAATATGAAATATTAAATACTAAACAAGTTTTTGCCTTTTAAGAACTTTAACGAATTGAACTTTCTCGATTAAGAAAACATAGCACTGATCAATACTTGTTCATAAAAGAACAATAAAAAAACACATAGAAGAGTAAATATGTCAGCTTCAGTAGTAAGACCAATCACTATACAAAGTATACACCATGAACACATAGCGTCCAAAATGGCCTCACAAATTCCCCAACTTTGAGCAAAAGGAACTCAAGATTTAAGGGCATCACGCAACTATATGATATGTAATATTGAGAACATTGAACAATGACCTTCCAGGTTCTCATGATCTCTTTCAAGGCTGCCTATATCCTGGTATTTGAAACATGATTCAAAGCCAATATTTAAATCTACATGAGAATTTCAGCAAACATTCATTTTACAATTTCCTTAACCAAGACAATATATGTGTCTACATGAAGGAGCACACCTTACAGTATGCAATTTTCTTGATTTGCATCTCCTGCCACTCATGCTGGAAAACCCTTCATTTTGTAGTGTTGTACATGGCATCAGGCTGCTACTTTTACCTTCAGACATGCTGCAAAAATAATAACTGAAGATGCATACATACTACCTTACCTGACTTAGATCTTTGCTTTCCTGACAACTACTCCAGAGTTGAACTTCTTGTATATTAAAGAGCGGATATTACCCAAGATGAGAGCACAAAATGCTTAGCCTTGAGATGTGCTCCTTCCTTAAGATTCACAATAATCTGCTAAGTGTTATATGTGCGGACACACCTCGCACTTTAAGATCGCGTTGATAACGCCGCAGAAGTTTAGAAGGAATGTAGCCCCTGTTAGCACAACAATACACGACCAGACCAAAATCTAGACCAAATCAGTGTTCCTTTTTCACGTACCCAATAATTGCATACTGTCTGATAACAAGCAACAGTCAACAAGAAGTCAGCTAGATAATAAGGGAGTGAGCAAGATGCCGGGCAAAATGGAAACTAAGAAAAAAACATGTCTGACAAATGGCTAGAGGTCACAGACACGGAATGAAGAAAGGCAAACATCCTACACAACATGATATATGAGCAAGCGGAGGATGTAGTAATGCAGCGATAGCAGAAATGATTTCATCATCGGTGTCGGAGAGGTTGACTGCGCAGAGGTTGGAGAAGGCCGCGATCATCGACACGACCTTGAGGCCCATCGCGGAGATGTGCGCCATGGTGGGGAAGTCGTTGAGGCGCTGGATGATGTTGTTGGCCTGGGCGACGCCGTCCACCACCACGCAGGCAGTCCAGCCGCCCCGTTCGGATCGGAGCATGGGGTTGCCTCAGAGATCCACCGACCTCGAGCGGTAGTGGTTGTGGTGGCGGTGCCGGCGGCGGCACAACTTCGCCGGAGCACTTTCGCTCGAACGAGCGGCCATGGCGTCGATCAGAATCGCGTGCGGCGGCGGATCCCCTTCCCCCCTCGCGTCGAGCGAATATTTTTCAGGAGCGACAGCGATCGATCGGTCTGGGAACGGCCGACGCATCCCATCCCATCTCTTTCACACACCCCCGTGGATCCAATCGACCGACGAACACCAGCCGCTCCTCTCCTCTGTGCGTCGCTCCTCTTTGCGCCTCGCAGGTCGCATCGGGACTTGATTGGATGGACGCGGTCGCTCCTATTCCCTTTTAGCGAAGCCCATGAGTGGACCAGCTTTAGCGAAGCGCTGGAATGGGCTGACCGACGGCCTAAAGGCCTCCGTTTCGGCTAATGGAGCAACAACCCACAGGATAGCCGGGTCAGTTAACACAGAACGGCACACCCACGAAATCGGACGGCCAGGAAGTCCTGAACCGGGAAAACGGACGGCCGAAAACGCAAATCGCTGTAAGAGCTTTGTTTAGGTGCACTTATACCGTCCTTAAATTTTCTTCACGCCTGCAGTCTTTTGAAACTAGGGCGGATGGGCATACCCATTACCCAGCAGATTCCTCATAGGATGTGACCCTACGCAATTAGTGAACCCAGCGGCTTTCGTTGACCGCTGAAATCGTTGACTGACAGCAAACTTGTCGACACCCTTGCAACCCTGCTGTACCGCGGCGACGGACGACGACTCTGCGACAGGTACGGGGCAGCCAGAGTCACCGTATTTGTCCAGTGGAATTCCGACTCCAATCGACTTCATTCCCCTTCCGAAAATCAAAGAAGCAGCAGAAATGCAGGGGTAGCAGCTCACGCCATGTCCAAATCCAAATCCAAATAGCGTCGCCACTTACAAGACTTTTTTGGGTGTGTCGCTCTCTAAGGAATATTCCGTGCCAGGCCACCGCTTCTTAAAAGCTTCTCTGACTCTGACTCGATAGGCGGAGGAGGAGGCTACGCTTATAAGGAGGAGAAGGAAGCAAGGAGGGAGGCAGCAAAGCACCATGGATTCCCTCTGTAAGTGCCACACCATGGCCTCTCTCTCTCTCTCTCTCTCTCTCTCTCTCTGAATAATGCATAGATTTGATGCAAGTTAGCGCCCATGTATGTGTTTTCCCCCACAAAACCTCGACTTGATCTGAATTTGATGATCTTGCTATTCTGAATCTCGGAGTAGCGCAACTTCATATGGCAAAGATGAAATTTGTATCAAATTGGTTCGTCAGAATCTTGAGTAGTTGCTTAGTTTCAAGATCCTGTAAACTGAATGCATTCTCTGACAGGGCACGCCTCCGTCATTGTCCTGGTGCTCGTATTCATTGGAGGATCCGATGCCAACCCAGCCGCCCGTCGCCACGGTCAGCTGGATGTAAACCACAAGAAGCAGCCACTACAGACATCCAGACCTTACAACATTGCCCACAGGGGTTCCAATGGCGAAATACCCGAAGAGACAGCTGCAGCATATTTGGTAACCAGCAATTTACTCCTCGATGACTTGCCCTTCCTTCTATGTTGCATCAGATTCAGATGGTACATCAAATTCAACTGTACTCCTCCGTTTCCAAATTACTTGACACAGAAATGGATGTAGACTCAAAATACGTCTATATACATCCATTTACGCGACAAGTAATTCCGGACGGAGGGAGTATTGCGTATTGAACCTAATAGTCTTCAGCGCCCGAGAAGACTATAGTATAATTTTAGGACAGCACATTCACATGCCCAACCATGATGAAAGGAGGTGGATGCTGAAGAATATCCCGAAGATCATGTCATGTCCAGATTGTTAGCCTGTTTTTCTGGTGGAGATTCTATGAAGACTGAAATCCAATATCTTAATGCAAGCCTATTTTTTTTTTGAAACCGAACCTGAATATATTTGTGCATTGTTTATGGCAGAGGGCTATCGAGGAAGGTGCAGACTTCATAGAGACTGATATACTTGCATCAGAGGACGGTCATCTGATATGTTTTCATGATGTAACACTGGAGAAAACGACCGACATCGCCAGCCGTACCGAGTTCGCTGGCAGGAAGAGAACCTATGAAGTCCAGGGAGTAAATATGACTGGGTGGTTTACTGGTATGTGAAACTCTGTCTCAAGCTTCTTTTGTTGCTAACTTGCTATTTCTAACATTTTTTGGTCCAGAATCTACTTCTGACTTTTGGAGTTCTTCTTGCTTCCAGTGGATTTTACACTAAGAGAACTAAAATCACTGAGGGTGAAACAGCGCTTCAGTTTCAGGGATCAACAGTATAATGGTATAACCTTTGTCTTCTCTATTTCTTGCTTTCTTATTTTTTTATTGCATTTTACTGCCCTTGAATATGATTCTCATGTTTGCCATCAACAATGAAATAAAATCATATTAGTCTCAGTCGTGTGTAATTGGCATGCCTTGATACTTATTTAGTTATTACCTCCGATCCATAATAAGTGTCGCAGTTTTGAACTGGGTTTTGAACTAACCCCAGTTCAAAACTGCGGTACTTATTTTGGATCGGAGGGAGTACTATTTAATGTACTTTTAAATACATAACTCTTGTTTCTTTGCTACTGCTAATAATGTTCTCCTACTATATTGCAGGGAAGTACAATATTCTTACATTTGATGAGTTTATCTTGATTGCACTTCATGCTGACAGGGTGGTCGGAATATACCCAGAGATCAAGAATCCTATTTTTATCAACCAGCAAGTAGGTGATTTCAACCCGACAAACTCCTTGGAACACATTGTTTACTTAAGAAATGAACCAACTTTAATGTCTACTGATTTCTTGAATATTTTTCCACAATATGATTTTTGAATAAACATGCAGGTCAAGTGGTCAGGTGGCAAGAAGTTTGAGGACAAGTTTGTCGAGACGCTTCTCAAGTATGGCTACAAAGGCAAATATATGTCTGAAGATTGGCTCAAGAAGCCGCTATTCATCCAATCCTTTGCTCCAACTTCACTAATTTACATCTCAAACATTACAAATGCTCCAAAGCTACTTCTAATAGACGACACCACAGTTCCAACTCAAGATACCAACCAGGTAAGATCAGCAGTAAGCACTACTTTTTTTTTCTACCAAGTTCATCACCCGAAAACTCCTAGTTATCAAAGACCATTTCTAACCTGCAGTCATACTATGAGATAACTTCGAACGGCTATCTCGCGTTCATAAGGAAGCATGTAATTGGGATTGGGCCATGGAAGGATACAATTGTCCCCCCAGAGAATGACCATTTAGGCCCTGCAACTGATCTTGTGGCACGGGCACATGCTCTGAATCTTCAGGTGAGCAACACATTTCTCTCTGTTATACATTTACATATACATATGCCAGGTCTTAGATGACAGTACCTTGCTCAATAATGGTGGCGTTCTAGGTGCATCCATACACATTCAGAAATGAGAACTCATACCTGCACTTCAACTTCCATCAAGACCCTTATGCTGAATATGAGTACTGGCTCAGAGAGATCGGAGTCGATGCGCTGTTCACCGATTTCACCGGCAGCTTGCACAAGTACCAGGAGTGGACAGCTCCACACCAAAACAAAGAAAAGAAGTGCAAAGGACCTCCTGCATGAGATCGCCAAGACGCTGAAGTTTGATGCTCACTAAAGCTTAGGTTGCCAAACCCTTTGAGGAGCTATTTCATTGTTGCCGGTACCGAGAAAATGGACTGGTTAATACCATTCTATGTAATTGCTTCCTACAAATCACGGGAAGTGGCAACTGTAGAGCATCATGGAGTTCCAAAACACTTCATTTAGTGAAAAATTTCTTCCCATTTTGGAGGGATATGCCAACGTTTTAAAAACTGGATAAGTTGGCATGCAGTCTGAACCGTTTTCCTGAGCATAGGCGAGGAGGCGGCCGACTTAGGCGCTGTTCGGGAGTCCACCGGCTCCGTGAAAATTAAGAATCTCTGGAGTACCGTTTCGCTGGCTCCGCACTTTTTTACTAGAACTCCGTCAGACTCTGCACTTTTTTACTAGAACTCCGTCAGACTCTGGGAGCGGCCTCGCGGATCGGAGGGGCTCCGAACAGGCCCTTATAGTAACCCTAGCCGCGACCGGTCATCTACCCTTCTCGCTGACGTGCCCTACTCAGCGGGCAAAGTTATGTGTATTGAATTCATACTCCAACCAATTCATTCAAAAGTCCAAATTGATAGGCAATATATTTCAACACCCCCCTCACATCTAGGCTTGTTTAGTCCTTGGACGTGGGATTTATGTAGGCAGTAGAGTCCTTTTTTATACTGTGATGTTATGGTCTTGAACTCAAGACCTCCTGACTCTGATACCATATTGAATTCATGCTCCAGCCAACTCATCCAAAAGTCCGAACTGGTAGAGAGAGGCAGGTAATATATTTTAACAATGTGTTTCATGGTTGTCAGACGACGGCTCGTTATCTGTTTGAGCCTGGTTGGGCTGACATTTAATTATGCCTGTGTTAGTTCTTTTTGTCGATATGGTCTTACTTGGTGGGTGGAGAGAGTTGTTGGGTCGGTCAATGTGATGTTGTAACACATCGCAACGTTGGTGGCCACTGATAGTGTTCATATCAGCCCCATACAAACACCATGATTACCTGCTAGTAGGCTCATACCTCCTCGAGCAGGAAACACACTCTCAGAAACGGCTCCCACCGACGACCCCCAAGGTCCCGGGCCACTACGGCCCACCATCCCTAAGGAGCTTAGTAACTTGGTAAATAGATATGGTTCGTGTCATTGTCAACTCACTGTTAGGTTGATCTCCTTCTCGTGTGGGCCCAACGGCCCACCGAACCCTTGATCCGCGCCCTGATCGGGGCGCTCAACACACCTATGGTTGACGGTCCCCTATCACGCGGGCTATATAAAGAGGTGGGGGCTGGGGCACGCACTACGAGGTTCGCCGCGCAGCTGCCAATCCCACCGACAAAACCTACCGATCTAGGTTAGCCCTGCAGCAACGGGATGCACCGCCACCGCCGCCACTACTCACTCACCGCCACCACATCTCCACCATGGCCAATGTCTCGGGCTCCTCGAGCCAAGCAGAAGGTAGACCATCGTCATATCTTTACCCTAGATGATCCAAGGAGTTTAACAATGGTGTCAGAGCCATCTAGGGTTCTAGATTAGTTTTCGGTGGCAAAGAAGTCACGGAGATGATCCCCTCCTACCACTAACCCTAAGAGAGACAGAGGGAAAATAGTTCATCCATCGGAAAAGTGCGCCACCGTCGAGCCGCGCCGTTCCTCTCGATTCCGACGGGCATCGGCAATCTGAGCCGTTCGGAAGAAGAACACGGGCAGTGGGGTGCACTACGCCTTCTCCACCGCCGAAAGCATGGATTACAGTTACCGGACTGCCGCGCGGTCGCCGGCAAAGGGCGCCGCCGTTGAACCGCTTGACGGCGGTGCGCCCACTGACGGGTGCACGCACGCGCCGGCAAGAAGGACAAGGGGGGTGCCGCTGCATCGGAGAGCCGCCGCCGGGCGCGTAGGGGGTCAGAGGAGGGGCCATAGCTGTGCCCTTCTCTCGCTCTCTCGCAGGGGCGGTGGATGGGAGAAAGGAAAGGAGATAGGGAAGGGAGATCGCGTGGCCTAGCGACTTCGTCGCCGTCGTCGGCGACTGGCGCGGCGTGGTGGCCTGGCGTGCGGGAGAGAGGCGTACAGAGGCGAGAGAAGAGGAAAGTGGCTAGGGTTCTCTTGAGCGGCGCTGGATCGGGCGTTTTTGTTCAGCTGATCTGCGCGCTAGACCGTCAGATCGAATCCGACGGCCAGGTCGCAAACCCTAAGCCGCCGCTGGGCCGGAAGGGGAAGAGGCCGACTCGCGTGCGCTAGACTGCAACCGCTGGCGAGCGCTGGGTCTGGCCGTTTTTGACCAGGGGCGACGCGTTGACGCACTGAGCGCGCGTGAATGGCAGGCCGTGGGCCAGGCCGAAGAGCAGGCCGCAGACCAGGCCGATTATTATTATTATTATTTTCAGAAGCATATTTTTGATTTTTTTGTCCAGTTTTTGGGCAATTTTTTATATAGCTTTTTCTTTTTTCTATTCAAATTAATCCAACGAAAACTCGTCCAGAAATAGAAAAGTAAAAGAAATATTTCTGAAAAGTAAAATGTTCGTGATTTTTTTATTCATGTTTTTCTGCTACAAATAAATAAAAGTGCTCTTTTAAAAGTAAAAAAACAAAAGTAAAATTAAATTTTAAAGAGCATGTTAAAGTGATTATTGAAACAATTATGATCCTGTTATTTTTATGACCAATGTTGTTAATAATATGATCATGATTTGTTATTGTTATAAATGGTGCATTTATTTCTACTTTTTCCCAACGGTGATATAGATTTAATTGCATAAACAGATGTATGTTTTAGTTTTGACCAACGTTGGAGTAATGCATGCAATTGTTGTTATGATCTCACTGAATTGTGGTTTTAGGAGGGTACCACTTGATGAGTTGCCTCAAGGATGTTCGAATCCTCAGAGGTGATAACTACACTGAATGGAGAAAGAAAGTTGACTTGGGTTGTGTCTGTGCTGAGGTGGACTGGGTTGTGGACACTCCACAACCGGTCAAACCAGCAGAGCCAGTCAGAGGTGCAAAAGAAGATGATGCTGCTTGGGAGAAAAAGAAAAAGGATCATACTCCAGTGGAGATGTTATATTCCATCAAAAACCAAAAGTGGGTCAATGCCAATAAAAAGTGCATGACTTTCATAAAGAACACAACTAAGAACGCTATTGTGGGATCAATTGCAGAGTGTACTTCCGTAGGGGAGTTTCTTGAAAAGATAAAGAGCCAGTTCATTGGTTCTTCAAAGATATATGCTACCCAGTTGCTAAAGCAGCTGGTGATAGAAAAGTACATAGGCGGTAGACATGGCATAAGAGAGCACATCCTCAGGATGAGCAATATGACAGCTAAGTTTAAACCCATGGATGAGGATTTGGATCTCAAGCCTGCACTCCTTGTTCACCTGGTCATGGTTTCACTACCAAAAGAGTTTGACACTTTTGTTGTCAACTACAACATGTCGCCTGGAAAATGGGGCATTGAAAAGACTATAGCCATGTGTGTGCAAGAAGAGGAAAGACTTAAAACCTCATATGGTGGTTCTCTGAATTATGTGAGGGATAATAAGAAAAAGAACTACAATCAATGTGGCAAAGGTTCTCCTTCAAAACCACATGGAAAAGCTTCCACGCACCATCAGCACCAGCAAAAGTCTTTCCCAATGGACAAAGACACATGTCTCCATTGTAAGCAGACTCATGTCTCCATTGTAAGTAGACTGGGCACTACAAGAAAGATTGCCCTGTTTGGCTGAAGTCAATATATAATGGCAAAGAAAGGTAACAACATTGTTTCCTTTGTAAATGAATCCATGTATACATAGTTTTCGAAATCTACTTGGTGGATTGACTCGGGTGCAACCGTTCATGTTGCAAATTCATTACAGGGATTCCATTCGACATGGACTATGCAAAGAAGCGAAAGATGCATTGAGGTTGCAAATGGAGTTGAAGCAGAAATTGAAGCTGTCGGTGACATCTCCCTGGATTTAGTTGATGGATTCACGCTTCTGCTTAGAGATGTTTTATATGTTCCTTCATGTCATAGAAACTTGATTAGTGTTTTCTGTTTGGACAAAAATCATTATGAATGTTATTTTGGACATGGCAAGTGCACCATATTGTTTAAGAATGCTTATGTGGGTGATGCTTTAATTCACAATGAGCTTTATTTACTATCACTGCGTGAAAAAATGTATTTTGTGTGTAATGTGAATGAGCATGTTTCCTTGTCGAATAAAGAACAAAAGAAAAGAAAGAGAAATCATGACTCGTCGAAATTATGGCACTGTCACTTGGGCCATATTTCGAAGGGGAGAATAGAAAGACTAGTTAAAAATGAAATTCATCCTCCACTAGAGTTCTCAGACTTAGAACAATGCATAGATTGCATTAAAGGAAAGTATGTAAAACAAATCAAGAAGGGTGCAAACCGTAGCACATGAACACTCGAAATTATTCACACTAACATTTGTGGACCATTTCCGATGAAAAGTGTGGATGGCTATGACTCGTTCATAACATTCACAGACCATTACTCCCGATATGGTTACATTTATCCAATCAAAGAAAGATCTGAAGTGTTGGATAAATTTAAGATATTCAAAGATGAAGTTGAAATCAGCATGATAAAAGAATAAAGATAGTCAGATCTGACCGTGGGGGGGGGGGAGTACTACGGTCGGCACACTCCATATGGCCAAGTCCCTGCACCTTTTGCAAAGTTCTTACATGAGACTGGCATAGTGACCCAGTATTCAATGTGGGGCGAGCCTCAACAAAATGGAGTAGCTGAAAGGCGTAACCGTACACTTATGGATATGGTGCGCAGTATGATGAGTTATTCCACCTTGCCATTGGGATTATGGATGGAGGCGCTTAAAACCGCCATTCACATTCTCAATAGAGTACCAAGCAAGTCGGTGGCCAGAACACCGTACGAGCTTTAGACAAGGAGAGTACCCTCTCTACAACACTTGAGACTCCGGGGGAGCCTAGCTGAGGCCAAAGTGTTTAATCCAAATATTGCAAAGTTAGAACCCAAAACAGTCAGTTACCACTTCATTGGCTATCCTGATAGATCAAAATGTGTTCGCTTCTACTGTCCAGACAGATACACAAAGTTTGTATAAACAAGACACAGAGTTTTCTTAGAGGACAAAATGATGAGGGGGAGCATGGTAGCTCAAAAAATTGACCTTGAGGAGAAGAGGGTGCAAGCACCTAGTCCAATGATTCAGGAGCCATTTTTATCACTACCTGTTGTGCCTGCACCAACAATCCCTGAGGTTGCGGTGCAAGCACCTGTTGTAACTCCATCCATGACAACTATGGGAGAAGATCCAGAACCTGTCCGTTAGGAGCCAACTAACGCTGTCGTTGAGCATGAAGGGGAGGTGCAACAGCCACTTTTAGAAGAGGTGTCGGAAGTTGAGGCCCTTAGAAGGTCTACAAGACCCAAAAAGTCAGCTATTTCTACTGATTATGAAGTCTATAACACGGAAATAGTTCATACGGAAAAAGATCCCACCTCATATGAAGAAGCCATGAGAAGCCCTCACTCATCGAAGGGGCTGGAGGCAATGGAAGACAAGATGAAATCGATGAGTTCCAAAAATGTTTGGGACTTAGGTAATATTCCTAAAGGAGCCAAAATAGTAGGCTGTAAATGGGTCTACAAAACTAAGTATGACTCTAAAGAGAATGTAGAAAAGTATAAAGCACGACTTGTGGCAAAAGGATTTACACAAAGAGAAGGAATAGATTACAATGAGACATTTTCCCCTGTCCCATGTAAGGATTCCTACAGAATCATAATGGCATTAGTTGTACATTTTGATTTAGAGTTACATCAAATGGATGTAAAGACAACATTTCTCAACAGGGATTTAAAAGAAAAAGTTTACATGAAACAACCCAAGTGTTTTATCATGGAAGGCGAGGAAGATATGGGATGCCGCCTAAAGAAATCTATTTATGGATTAAGGCAAGCCTCTAGACAGTGGTATCTAAAGTTTAACGAAACAATTAAAAGTTTTGGATTTAAAGAAAATATTGAGGACAACTTCATTTATGGAAAGTTTAAAAATGGGAAATATATTTTCCTAATCTTGTATGTGGATGATATCTTGCTTGCTAGCAGTGATGTTAGTCTGCTACAAGAACAAAGTAGTTCTGGTCCTCAAATTTTGATATAACAGATCTTGGTGAAGCATCATATGTTTTGGGCATATAAATTCACCGAGATAGGAAAAATGGAGTTTTAGGACTATCGTAGAAGGCATACTTAGAAAAGGTTCTTAAAAAGTATAATATGCATGCGAGTAAAGCCACACCTGCTCCTATAGTCAAGGGCGATAGTTTTGGGAAATTCTAATGTCCCAAGAACCTGTACGAGATCGATCAAATGAAAGCAGTACCATACGCTTCGACTGTTGGAAGTTTACAGTATGCAAAGGTGTGCACTCGCCTTGACTTAGCTTTTATCACCGGGGTACTCAATAGCTATCAAGACAATCCAGGCATAGAGCACTGGAAGATGGGAAAGAAAGCATTACGTTATGCGCAAGGCACGAAGGACGTCGTGCTAACATACACGAGATGTGAATCTCTAGAGATAAGAGGGTATTCAGAAGTAGATTTTGCGGGAGACAGAGATGATAGAAAATCCACGTCTGGATACGTGTTCACTCTCGATGGAGGGGCTATTTCATGGAGAAGCTCCAAACAGTCAATAGTTGCATCGTCCATGATGTATGCAGAATTTATAGCATGTTATGAGGCCACGGGGCAGGCGATATGGTTAAAGAAATTTATACATGACTTGAAAGTGGTAGATTGTATTGACTAGCCACTAAAGATGTACTGTGACAACCAACCCGTAGTATTCTATGCTCACAACAACAAGTCGAGTAATGCTGCCAAAACAATAGAGATAAGGTACTATGTTGTGAAAGACAAAATCCAGTATCACACTATAAGTCTCGAGCATATAAGGACAATGTTGGGGAACATAGTAATTTCAAAAAAATTCCTACGCACACGCAAGATCATGCTGATGCATAGCAATGAGAGGGGAGAGTGTCGTCCACGTACCCTCGTAGACCGAAAGCGGAAGCGTTAGAACAACGCAGTTGATGTAGTCGTACATCTACACGGCCCGACCGATCAAGCACCGAAAGCACGGCACCTCCGAGTTCTAACACACGTTCAGCTCGATGACGTCCCTCGAACTCTGATCCAGCCGAGTGTCGAGGGAGAATTCCGTCAGCATGACGGCGTGGTGACGATGATGATGTTCTACCGTCGCAGGGCTTCGCCTAAGCACCACTACAATATTATCGAGGAGGACTATGGTGGAGGGGGCACCGCACACGGCTAAGAGATCAATGATCTAATGTTGTTTCTAGAGGTGCTCCCTAGCCCCATATATAAAGGAGCAAGGGGGGAGGGGGCGGCCGGCCAGGGAGGAGGCGTGCCAAGGGGAGTCCTACTCCCGGTGGGAGTAGGACTCCCTCCTTCCTTGTTGGATTAGGAGAAGGGGGGAAAGAGGAGGGAGAGAGAGGAAGGAAAGGGGGGGGGGGCGCCGCCCCCCTCTCCTTGTCCTATGCGGCCTAGGGGGAGGGGTGCACGGACCTGCCCTGGCCGCCTCTCCTCTCCATTAAGCCCCCGGGGGGTTCCGATAACCCCTCGGTACTCTGGTAAAATCCTGATTTCACCCGGAACACTTCCGATATCCAAATATAGGCTTCCAATATATCAATCTTCATGTCTCAACCATTTCGAGACTCCTCGTCATGTCCGTGATCACATCCGGGACTCCGAACAACCTTCGATACATCAAAACTCATAAACTCATAATATAACCGTCATTGAAACTTTAAGCGTGCGGACCCTACGGGTTCGAGAACTATGTAGACATGACCGAGACACATTTCCGGTCAATAACCAATAGCGGAACCTGGATGCTCATCTTGGCTCCTACATATTCTATGAAGATCTTTATCAGTCAAACCGCATAACAACATACGTTGTTCCCTTTGTCATCGGTATGTTACTGGCCCGAGATTCGATCGTCGGTATCTCAATACCTAGTTCAATCTCGTTACCGGCAAGTCTCTTTACTCGTTATGTAATGCATCATTCCGTAACTAACTCATTAGCTACATTGCTTGCAAGGCTTATAGTGATGTGCATTACCGAGAGGGCCCAAAGATACCTCTCCGACAGTCGGAGTGACAAAACCTAATCTCGAAATACGCCAACTCAACATGTACCTTTGGAGACACCTGTAGAGCTCCTTTATAATCACCCAGTTACGTTGTGATGTTTGGTAGCACACAAAGTGTTCCTCCAGTAAACGGGAGTTGCATAATCTCATAGTTGTAGGAACATGTATAAGTCATGAAGAAAGCAATAGCAACATACTAAACGATCAAGTGCTAAGCTAACGGAATGGGTCAAGTCAATCACATCATTCTCCTAATGATGCGATCTCATTAATCAAATGACAACTCATGTCTATGGTTAGGAAACATAACCATCTTTGATTAATGAGCTAGTCAAGTAGAGGCATACTAGTGACATTATGTTTGTCTATGTATTCACACATGTATCAAGTTTCCTATTAATACAATTCTAGCATGAATAATAAACATTTATCATGATATAAGGAAATAAATAATAACTTTATTACTGCCTCTAGGGCATATTTCCTTCAGTCTCCCACTTGCACTAGAGTCAATAATCTAGATTACACAGTAATGATTCTAACACCCATGGAGCCTTGGTGTTGATCATGTTTTGCTCGTGGAAGAGGCTTAGTTAACGGGTCTGCAACATTCAGATCCATATGTATCTTGCAAATCTCTATGTCTCCCACCTGGACTTGGTCCCGGATGGAATTGAAGCGTCTCTTGATGTGCTTCGTCCTCTTGTGAAATCTGGATTCCTTTGCCAAGGCAATTAAACCAGTATAGTCACAGAATATCTTCATTGGTCCCGATGCACTATGTATGACACCTAGATCAGAAATGAACTCCTTCATCCAGACTCCTTCATTTGCTACTTCCGAAACAGCTATGTACTCCGCTTCGCATGTAGATCCCGCCACGACGCTTTGTTTAGAACTGCACCAACTGACAGCTCCACCGTTCAATATAAACACGTATCTGGTTTAATTTAGAATCGCCCGGATCAGTGTCAAAGCTTGCATCGACGTAACCATTTACGACTAGCTCTTTGTCACCTCCATAAACAAGAAACATATCCTTAGTCCTTTTCAGGTATTTCAGGATATTCTTGACCGCTGTCCAGTGATCCACTCCTGGATTACTTTGGTACCTCCCTGCTAAACTTATTGCTAAGCATACATCAGGTCTGGTACACAACATTGCATACATGATAGAGCCTATGGCTGAAGCATAGGGAACATCTTTCATTTTCTCTCTATCTTCTGCTGTGGTCGGGGATTGAGTCTGACTCAACTTCACACCTTGTAATACAGGCAAGAACCCTTTCTTTGCTTGATCCATTTTGAACTTTTTCAAAACTTTATCAAGCTATGTGCTTTCTGAAAGTCCAATTAAGCGTCTTGATCTATCTCTATAGATCTTGATGCCCAATATGTAAGCAGCTTCACCGAGGTCTTTCATCAAAAAACTTTTATTCAAGTATCCTTTTATGCTATCCAGAAATTCTATATCATTTCCAATTAACAATATGTCATCTATATATAATATCAGAAATGCTACAGTGCTCCCACTCACTTTCTTGTAAATACAGGCTTCTCCAAAAGTCTGTATAAAACCATATGCTTTGATCACACTATCAAAGCGTTTATTCCAACTCCGAGAGGCTTGCACCAGTCCATAAATGGATCGCTGGAGCTTGCATACTTTGTTAGCACCTTTTGGATCAACAAAACCTTCTGGTTGCATCATAACCTTCTGGTTGCATCATATACAACTCTTCTTCCAGAAATCCATTCAGGAATGTAGTTTTGACATCCATTTGGCATATTTCATAATCATAAAATGCGGTAATTGCTAACATGATTCTGACAGACTTAAGCATCACTACGGGTGAGAAAGTCTCATCGTAGTCAACTCCTTGAACTTGTCAAAAACCTTTCGCAACAAGTCGAGCTTTGTAGATAGTTATATTACCATCAGCGTCAGTCTTCTTCTTGAAGATCCATTTATTCTCGATGGCTTGCCGATCATCGGGCAAGTCAACCAAAGTCCATACTTTGTTCTCATACATGGATCCCATCTCAGATTTCATGGCCTCAAGCCATTTTGCGTAATCTGGGATCATCATCGCTTCCTCATAGTTCGTAGGTTCGCCATGGTCAAGTAACATGACTTCCAGAATAGGATTACCGTACCACTCTGGAGCGGATCTTACTCTGGTTGACCTACGAGGTTCTGTAGTAACTTGATCTGAAGTTTCATGATCAATATCATTAGCTTCCTCACTGACTGGTGTAGTCGACACAGGAACCGGTTTCTGTGATGAACTATTTTCCAATAAGCGAGCAGGTACAGTTACCTCATAAAGTTCTAGTTTCCTCCCACTCACTTCTTTTGAGAGAAACTCCTTCTCTAGAAAGGATCCGAATTTAGCAACAAAAGTCTTGCCGTCAGATCTGTGATAGAAGGTGTACCCAATAGTCTCTTTTGGGTATCCTATGAATACACATTTCTCCGATTTGGGTTCGAGCTTATCTGGTTGAAGTTTCTTCACATAAGCATCACAGCCCCAAACTTTAAGAAATGACAACTTTGGTTTCTTGCCAAACCATAGTTCATAAGGCGTCGTCTCAACGGATTTTGATGGTGCCCTATTTAACGTGAATGCGGCCGTCTCTAAATCATAACCCCAAAATGATAGCGGTAAATCAGTAAGAGACATCATATATCGCACCATATCTAGTAAAGTACGATTACAACATTCGGACACACCATTACGTTGTGGTGTTCCGGGTGGCGTGAGTTGCGAAACTATTCCACATTTTTTCAAATGTAAACCAAACTCGTAACTCAAATATTCTCCTCCACGATCAGATTGTAGAAACTTTATTTTCTTGTTACGATGATTTTCCACTTCACTCTGAAATTCTTTGAACTTTTCAAATGTTTCAGACTTGTGTTTCATTAAGTAGATATACCCATATCTGCTCAAATCATCTGTGAAAGTGAGAAAATAACGATACCCGCCGCGAGCCTCAATATTCATTGGACCACACACATCAGTATGTATGATTTCCAACAAATCAGTTGATCGCTCCATAGTTCCGAAGAACGGCGTTTTAGTCATCTTGCCCATGAGGCACGGTTCGCAAGTACCAAGTGATTCATAATCAAGTGATTCAAGAAGTCCATTAGTATGGAGTTTCTTCATGCGCTTTACACCAATATGACCTAAACGGCAGTGCCACAAATAAGTTTCACTATCATTATAAACTCTGCATCTTTTGGCTTCAACATTATGAATATGTGTATCACTACTATCGAGATTTAATAAAAATAGACCACTCTGCAAGGGTGCATGACCATAAAAGATATTACTCATATAAATAGAACAACCATTGTTCTCTGATTTAAATGAATAACCGTCTCGCATCAAACAAGATCCAAATATAATGTTCATGCTCAACGCTGGCACCAAATAACAATTATTCAAGTCTAAAATTAATGCCGAAGGTAGATGTAGAGGTAGCGTGCCGACCGCGATCACATCGATTTTGGAACCATTTCCCGCGTGCATCGTCACCTCGTCCTTAGCCAATCTTCGCTTAATCCGTAGTCCCTATTTCGAGTTGCAAATATTAGCAACAGAACCAGTATCAAATACCCAGGTGCTACTGCGAGCATTAGTAAGGTACACATCAATAACATGTATATCACATATACCTTTGTTCACCTTGCCATCCTTCTTATCCGCCAAATACTTGGGGCAGTTCCGCTTCCAGTGACCAGTCTGTTTGCAGTAGAAGCACTCAATATCAAGCTTAGGTCCAGATTTGGGTTTCTTCTCTTGAGCAGCAACTTGTTTGCTGTTCTTCTTGAAGTTCCCCTTCTTCTTCCCTCTACCCCTTTTCTTGAAACTGGTGGTCTTATTGACTATAAACACTTGATGCTCCTTCTTGATTTCTACCTCCGCAGCCTTTAGCATTGCGAAGAGCTCAGGAATAGTCTTGTCCATCCATTGCATATTATAGTTCATCACGAAGCTCTTGTAGCTTGGTGGCAGTGATTGAAGAATTCTATCAATGACACTATCATCAGGAAGATTAACTCCCAGTTGAATCAAGTGATTATTATACCCAGACATTTTGAGTATATGTTCACTGACAGAACTATTCTCTTCCATCTTGCAGCTATAGAACTTATTGGAGACTTCATATCTCTCAATCCGGGTATTTGCTTGAAATATTAACTTCAACTCCTGGAACATCTCATATGCTCCATGACGTTCAAAACATCGTTGAAGTCCCGGTTCTAAGCCGTAAAGCATGGCACACTGAACAATCGAGTAGTCATCAGCTTTGCTCTGCCAGACGTTCTTAACGTCGTCAGTTGCATCTGTAGCAGGCCTGGCACCCAGCGGTGCTTCCAGGATGTAATTCTTTTGTGCAGCAATGAGGATAATCCTCAGGTTATGGACCCAGTCCGTGTAATTGCTACCATCATCTTTCAACTTAGCTTTCTCAAGGAACGCATTAAAATTCAACGGAACAACAACACGAGCCATTTATCCTCAACAAACATAGACAAGCAAAATACTATCAGGTACTAAGTTCACGATAAATTTAAGTTCAATTAATCATATTACTAAAGAACTCCCACTTAGACAGACATCCCACTAGTCATGTAAGTGATCACGTGATCCAAATCAACTAAACCATGTCCGATCATCACGTGAGATGGAGTAGTTTTCAATGGTGAACATCACTATGTTGATCATATCTACTATATGATTCACGTTCGACCTTTCGGTCTCAGTATTCCAAGGCCATATCTGTATATGCTAGGCTCGTCAAGTTTAATCTCAGTATTCTGTGTGTGCAACTATTTTGCACCCGTTGTATTTGAACGTAGAGCCTATCACACCCGATCATCACGTGGTGTCTTAGCACGAAGAACTTTCGCAACGGTGCATACTCAGGGAGAACACTTATGCCTTGAAATTTAGTGAGAGATCATCTTATAATGCTACTGTCAATCAAAGCAAAATAAGATGCATAAAGGATAAACATCACATGCAATCAATATAAGTGATATGATATGGCCATCATCATATTGTGCTTGTGATCTCCATCTCTGAAGCACCGTCATGATCACCATCGTCACCGGCGCGACACCTTGATCTCCATCGTAGCATCGTTTGTCGTTTCGCCACCTATTGCTTCTACGACTATCGCAACCGCTTAGTGATAAAGTAAAGCAATTACAGGGCGATTGAATTGCATACAATAAAGCGACAACCATATGGCTCCTGCCAGTTGCCGATAACTCGGTTACAAAACATGATCATCTCATACAATAAAATATAGCATCACGTCTTGACCATATCACATCACAACATGCCCTGCAAAAACAAGTTACACGTCCTCTACTTTGTTGTTGCAAGTTTTACATGGCTGCTACGGGCTGAGCAAGAACCGTTCTTACCTACGCATCAAAACCACAACAATAGTTCGTCAAGTTAGTGCTATTTTAACCTTCTCAAGGACTGGGCATAGCCACACTCGGTTCAACTAAAGTTGGAGAAACTGACACCCGCCAGCCACCTGTGTGCAAAGCACGTCGGTAGAACTAGTCTCACGTAAGCGTACGCGTAATGTCGGCTCGGGCCGCTTCATCCAACAATACCGCCGAACCAAAGTACGACATGCTGGTAAGCAGTATGACTTGTATCGCCCACAACTCACTTGTGTTCTACTCGTGCATATAACATCTACGCAAAAAACCTGGCTCGGATGCCACTGTTGGGGAACGTAGTAATTTCAAAAAAATTCCTATGCACACGCAAGATCATGGTGATGCATAGCAACAAGAGGGGAGAGTGTCGTCCACGTACCCTCGTAGACCGAAAGTGGAAGCGTTAGAACAACGTGGTTGATGTAGTCGTACGTCTTCATGGCCCGACCGATCAAGCACCGAAAGCACGACACCTCCGAGTTCTAGCACACGTTCAGCTCGATGACGTCCCTCGAACTCCGATCCAGCCGAGTGTCGAGGGAGAGTATCATCAGCACGATGGCGTGGTGACGATGATGATGTTCTACCGTCGCAGGGCTTCGCCTAAGCACCGCTACAATATTATCGAGGAGGATTATGGTGGAGGGGGGCACCGCACACGGCTAAGAGATCAATGATCTAATGTTGTGTCTAGAGGTGCCCCTGCCCCCGTATATAAAGGAGCAAGGGGGGGAGGGGGCCGGCCGGCCAGGGAGGAGGCGCGCCAAGGGGAGTCCTACTCCCACCGGGAGTAGGACTCCCTCCTTCCTTGTTGGATTAGGAGAAGGGGGGAAAGAGGAGGGAGAGAGAGGAAGGAAAGGGGGGGGGGCGCCGCCCCCTCTCCTTGTCCTATTCGGACTAGGGGGGAGGGGCGCGTGGCTCTTCCCTGGCCGCCTCTCCTCTTCTCCACTAAGGCCCACTATGGCCCATTAAGCCCCCGGGGGGTTCCGATAACCCCTCGGTACTCCGGCAAAATCCCGATTTCACCCGGAACACTTTCGATATCCAAATATAGGCTTCCAATATATCAATATTCATGTCTCAACCATTTTGAGACTCCTCATCATGTTCGTGATCACATCCGGGACTCCGAACAACCTTCGGTACATCAAAACTCATAAACTCATAATATAACCGTCATTGAAACTTTAAGCGTGCGGACCCTACGGGTTTGAGAACTATGTAGACATGACCGAAACACATTTCCGGTCAATAACCAATAGCAGAACCTAGATGCTCATATTGGCTCCTACATATTCTATGAAGATCTTTATCGGTCAAACCGCATAACAACATATGTTGTTCCCTTTGTCATCGATATGTTACTTGCCCGAGATTCGATCGTCAGTATCTCAATACCTAGTTCAATCTCGTTACTGGCATGTCTCTTTACTCATTATGTAATGCATCATTCCGTAACTAACTCATTAGCTACATTGCTTGCAAGCTTATACTGATGTGCATTACCGAGAGGGCCCAGAGATACCTCTCCGACAATCAGAGTGACAAAACCTAATCTTGAAATACGCCAACTCAACATGTACCTTTGGAGACACATGTAGAGCTCCTTTATAATCACCCAGTTACGTTGTGACGTTTGGTAGCACACAAAGTGTTCCTCCGGTAAACGGGAGTTGCATAATCTCATAGTTGTAGGAACATGTATAAGTCATGAAGAAAGCAATAGCAACATACTAAACGATCAAGTGCTAAGCTAACGGAATGGGTCAAGTCAATCACATCATTCTCCTAATGATGTGATCCCGTTAATCAAATGACACCTGATGTCTATGGTTAGGAAACATAACCATCTTTGATTAATGAGCTAGTCAAGTAGAGGCATACTAGTGACATTATGTTTGTCTATGTATTCACACATGTATCAAGTTTCCGGTTAATACAATTCTAGCATGAATAATAAACATTTATCATGATATAAGGAAATAAATAATAACTTTATTATTGCCTCTAGGGCATATTTCCTTCAGACAAATGATATGCTTGAGGATCCGCTTACAAAAGGCTTACGACCCAATGTGTTCAAGGAACACTTAGCCGACATGGGTTTAAGGGAAAGCCTATGATTCCTGGATCATGAGAGGCCCAAAAGGAACATAATTTGTTTCAGAACAGAGAGGTATGTTGTAGCTGTCTGATTCTATTGGCAATTGGGTTGTGACGATGAAACATGTTGTATGTATTGATCTGTGAAGAAATGAGTAAAGAAACAGTATATGGTTAAAAGTAAAGTTGAGATCAAGGTGAAGAATGTTAGGTTGATCTCCTTCTCATGTGGGCCCAACGGCCCACCGGACCGTTGATCCACACCCTGATCAGGGACGCTCAACCCACGTATGGTTGATGGCCCCTGTCACATGGGCTGTATAAAGAGGCGGGGGTCGGGCACACACTACGAGTTTCATCGCGCAGCCGCCAACCCCATCGACAAAACCTACCGATCTAGGTTAATTAGCCCTGCAGTGACGGGAAGCACCACCACAGCCGTTGCTCTCTCCACCGCTGCCACTACTTACTCACCGCCGCTGCAGCTCCACCATGGCCAACGGCTCGGGCTCCTTGAGCCAAGCAGAAGGTAGACCATCGTCACATCTTTACCCTAGATGATCCAAGCAGTTTAACACTCACCAGCTACTCCTAGGAGCTTATTTCTGTCAGAGCATCCCCAGTAGGTCTTCAAGAATCCCCCCAATGGTTATTAGGGCTTTCTCAATAATTTTATTTTGGTTTGCAGGTTTAGTAATCCCTCCCTTCGGTTTATATGGGTCAATTCAAAAATCTCACCAACCAAGATAGATGGTGAGTGTTGTAATAATTTTTGTAGTTTTCAAAAAAGATTCACTTAACGAGCTCATTTTTCTCAAGAAATTGTGTATGTTTACCAATGTAATAATTGTAGTGCATGCATGCGTGATCAATAAATGACTAAGGACTTTTACATGCATTGGTGAACTTTCTCTTAATCATTGCATGCAACGATTTAATCCACCTTGAAATCTAAAAATGTGAATGGGAGAAATAAAATCGAGGCTTACAAAATGAGAAATCAAATTTTTTGAGATAGGCCCTACAAACTGGAAGGGAGGGAGTACTTTCTCAGATCCTCAAAAGTACCTCCCCGAATACCGAACCTTGCATATGTGACGGGTACGTGAAGGTGGCATGGTGGGTAATGGCGGTGACACGCTGACTGATGTGGAAAGTATTTGGAGAATTCCCCTAGATATTGGGAGAGATAGAGGGATTTATTTTGGCTTTTGAAATATTTTTAGGGAAAATGGCAGGGTTTCTGGGAAACTAGAACTTCATGTCTTCGGAATACGCATTTTAGGGAAACGACAAGTTGGTATATGACGTTGGTCTCCGAAAGCCCGGATGTAACGCACATGAGGAGGATCATATAGAAAAAACAAGGACCCCAACTAAAGTTTTTTTGGGTGGACCGAGGGTGTTGGAGTCCGACATGGCCGATCTCCGAACTTTACTAAACATCCCCTTGATTTGGGGCTAGTTTGTGGGATTTCAAACGCCCGTACCGGCCCGAACGGATTTCGTGAGCCATGTTGGATGACTAAGTGACCGGACCACTGGACATTTTATCCTCAAGCGCCTCCCTTCCCTACCTTGCCGTATTGGTCAAATAGTATGTTGCAAACTATTCCCCTCCAATTCGTGTGGCTCAGGTGTTGATGTTCGCTGCATTTTTTTTGCGAATACGCATGAGAGCATATCATTGCATTGTTAGGGGAAAGCAAATAGAGGGCAGTGCCCAACCATGTACACATATCGGCATGGTCAGGGCACCCGATGAGCAGAAGAAAAGGGGGTGCTCAGCCCCAAGAGTGCATGATCAGGTTACATGGATAACTAGTCTTAATCCTTTGGCTCCGGTGTTAGCCCAGGAGCAAGCCTCATCCTTGATCATGTTGATAAGGGTGGAGGATGATAGTGTGATCTTGTCAAAGATAACGGTGTTGCAATATTGCCAAATAGATCATGTAGTGAGAGCGCCGATGGAGGCTAGTGTCGGTTGTTGTTTTCTGCTTGTTTTGGTTTTACAAAAAATAACAAACGGAGTCCAAACACGATGAAACTTTTTGATGATTTTTTTGAACCAAAAGCGACCCTAGAAGCTTCGGGGGAGGACTAGAAGACCTATGAGGCACGCCCTGCTGTCTTGTGGGCCCCTCATGGCTCTGTTTGACTCAACTCTAGCGCTATAAATTTCCAAATATTGGAAAAACCTCAGATGCACTAACGAAACAACTTCTCCACCGTTGCAAGTCTCTGTTCCTCCACGATCCCATCTGGAGGCCTTCGCCGGTACTCTGCCAGAGGGGGAATAGATCATGGAGGGCTTCTACATCAACCTTGATGCACCTCTGATGATGTGCGAATAGTTCCCACAGGACCTATGGGTCCATAGTGATTAGCTAGATGGCTCTCTCTGGCTCTCTCTGGCTCTCTCTCTCTCTCTCTCTCTCTCTCTCTCTCTCTCTCTCTTTGATATTCAATACAATTTTCTCTTTGGAGATCAATTCAATGTAATCTTTTGCGATGCATTTCTTGGCATCCAATGAATTGTGAGTTTATGATGATCGGGTTGTTCATTGCAAGTAATTGACTCTTTTCTGAACATTATTATGTGTGATTGTTACAACTTTATATTTCTCTCTGATCTATCCATTTGGTTTGGCCAACTAGATTAATTTATCTTCAGCGGGAGAGGTGCTTTGTAGTAGGTTCAATCTTGCGGTGTCCTCATGTTGGGAATCGTTGCATGGAAAACAAACAAAAAATTCTACGCACACGCAATGATATATCCATGGAGATGCATATAAACGAGAGGGAGAGTGTGTGTACGAACCCTCATAGACCGTAAGCGGAAGCATTTCACAACGCGGTTGATGTAGTCGAACTTCTTCGTGCTTCAACCGATCAAGTACGAACGCATGTCACCTCCACGTTCTGCACACGTTCAGCTCAATGACGTCACTCGCCTTCTTGATACAGCAAGACATCGAGGTAGTAGATGAGTTCCGTCGGCACGACATCATGGTGACGGTGATGGTGAAGTGATCTCCATAGGGCTTCGCCTGAGGACTACGAAAATATGACCGGGGGTGTAAGCGGTGGAGGGGGGGTGCCGCACACAGCTAGGCAATTGTCTGTTCTGTGCTAGGTGCCCCCTCCCACATACATATAGGTGGGAGGGAAGGAGGAGCAGCCAAAGGAGGCCCCCAAGTAGGAAGAATCCTACTTGGGGTCCCTCCCAAGCCGCGCCCCCTTTCCTTATTTGGAGTGCGAGGAAAGGCATGGGAGGGTGGCGCCCCCCCTTTCCTTTCTCCCATGAGAGGGAAAGGCAGGAGGGGCTAGCCATCCCCTTTATCCTTCCCTAGGGCTGGCCAAACAAGGGAGGGGCGCACCAGCACCCTTGTGGGCTAGTCTGTCCCCTCCTTTGGCCCATAAGGCCCATATCTTGCCCGGGAGGGGGGGTGCCCGGAACCCCTTCTGGTGACCCAATTCCTTCCCGAAATGTCACGAAACACTTTCGGTGTACAAATACCAATGTACTATATATCAATCTTTACCTCTTGACCATTTCGAGACTCCTAGTCATGTCTGTGATCACATCCGGGACTCCGAACAACATTCGGTCACCAGAACATATAACTCATATAACACTATATCATCAACGAATGTTAAGCGTGCGGACCCTATGGGTTCGAGAACTATGTAGACATGAATGAGACACCGCTCCGATCAATAACCAAAAGTGGAACCTGGATGCCCATATTGGCTCCTATGTATTATATGAATATTTTTATCGGTGCAACTGTTATGACAACATATGTAATTCCCTTTGTCCATCGGTATGTTACTTGCCCGAGATTCGATCGTCGGTATCTTCATACCTAGTTCAATCTCGTTACCGACAAGTCTCTTTACTCGTTCCATAATACATCACCTTGTTACTAACTCCTTAGTCATTTGCTTGTAAGCTTATGACGTGTATTACCGAGAGGGCCCAGAGATACCTCTCCGATACTCGGAGTAACAAATCCTAATCTCGATCTATGCCAACTCAACAAACACCTTTGGAGATACCTGTAGAGCATATTTATGATCACCCAGTTATGTTGTGACGTTTGATAGCACACAAGGTATTCCTCCGGTATTCGGGAGTTGCATAATCTTAGTCGAAGGAATATGTATTTGACATGAAGAAAGCAATAGCAATAAATTGAACAATCATTATGCTAAGCTAACGGATGGGTCTTGTGCATCACATAATTCTCCTAATGATGCGATCCCATTATCAAACGACAACACATGTCTATGGTTAGGAAACCTTTACCATCTTTGATCAACGATAGTCTAGTAGAGGCTCACTAGGGACACGGTATTTGTTTATGTATCCACACATGTATTTAAGTTTACGGTCAATACAATTCTAGCATGAATAATAAACCTTTATCATGATTTAGGAAATATAATAATAACCATTTCATTATATCCTCTAGGGCATATTTCCATCAGTCTCCCAATTGCACTAGAGTCAATAATCTAGTTCACATCGCCATGTGGTTAACACCCATAGTTCACATCGCCATGTGACCAACACCCAAAGAGTTTACTAGAGTCAATAATCTAGTTCACATCGCCATGTGATTAACACCCAAAGAGTAGTAAGGTGAGATCATGTTTTTCTTGTCAGAGAAGTTTAGTCAACGGGTCTGACACATTCAGATCCATATGTATTTTGCAAATTTCTATGTCTATAATGCTCTGCATGGAGCTACTCTAGCTAATTTCTCCCACTTTCAATATGTATCCAGATTGAGACTCATAGTCATCTGAATTGGTGTCTAAGCTTGCATCAACGTAACTCTTTACAACGAACTCTTTATCACCTCCATAACCAAGAAATATTTCCTTAATCCTCTTAGGTATCTAAGGATAATTTTGACCGATGTCGATTGATCTACTCCTGGATCACTATTGTACCCCCTTGCCAAACTCATGGCAAGGTACACAATAGGTCTGGTACATAGCATGGCATACTTATTGAACCTATGGCTAAGGCATAGGGAATGACTTTCATTATCTCTCTATCTTCCGCCGTGGTTGGGCTTTGAGTCTTATTCAATTCACACCTTACAATGCATGCTAGAACTCCTGCTTTGACTGATCCATTTTGAACTCCTTCAAAATCTTGTCAAGGTATGTACTCATTGAAAATCTTATCAAGCGTCTTGATCTATCTCTATAGATCTTGATGCCTAATATGTAAGTAGCTTCGCCGAGGTCTTTCATTGAAAAATTCCTATCCAATTATCCTTTTATGCTATCCAGAAATTCTATATCATTTCCAATCAACAATATGTCATCCACATATAATATCAGAAATGCTATAGAGGTCCCACTCACTTTCTTGTAAATACAAGCTTCATCGTAAGTTTGTATAAAACCATATGTTGTGATCACCTCATCAAAGCATATATTCCAACTCCGAGATGCTTGCACCAGTCCATAGATGGATCGCTGGAGCTTGCACACTTTGTTAGCACCTTTAGGATTGACAAAACCTTATGGTTGCATCATATACAACTCTCTTTTAAGAAATCCATTTAGGAATGCAGTTTTGACGTCCATTTGCCAGATTTCATAATTATAAAATGCGGCAATTGCTAACATGATTTGGACTGACTTAAGCATCGCTACGGGTGAGAAGGTCTCATCGTAGTCAACCCCTTGAACTTTTCCAAAACCTTTCATGACAAGTCGAGCTTTGTAGATGGTGACATTACCATCAGTGTCTGTCTTCTTCTTGAAGATCCATTTATTCTCAATGTCTTGCTGATCATCGGGCAAGTCCACCAAAGTCCACACTTTGTTCTCATACATGGATCCTATCTCGGGTTTCTTGGCCTCAAGCCATCTGTCGGGATCTGGGCTCATCATAGCTTCTTCATATATCATAGGTTCGTCATGGTCTATTAACATGACTTCTAGGACAGTATTACTGTACCACTCTGGTGCGGAACGTGCTCTGTTCGACCTACGAGGTCCAGTAGTAACTTGATCCGAAGTTTCATGATCATCATCAATAACTTCCTCTCTAGTTGGTGTAGGCATCACGGGAACGGATTTCTCTGATGTGCTACTTTCCAAATTGAGAGAAAGTATAATTACCTCATCAAGTTCTACTTTCCTCCCACTCACTTCTTTCGAGAGAAACTCCTTCTCTAGAAATGTTCCATTCTTGGCAACAAAGATCTTGCCTTCGGATCTGTGGTAGAAGGTGTACTGTCGGTGTCAAAACCGGCGAATCTCGGGTAGGGGGTCCCAAACTGTGCGTCTAGGCAGATGGTAACAGGAGACAAGGGACACGATGTTTTTACCCAGGTTCGGGCCCTCTCGGTGGAGGTAAAACCCTACTCCTGCTTGATTAATATTGATGATTTGGGTAGTACAAGAGTAGATCTACCACGAGATCAAGGAGGCTAAACCCTAGAAGCTAGCCTATGGTATGATTGTTGTTCGTCCTATGGACTAAACCCCTCCGGTTTATATAGACACCGGAGAGGGCTAGGGTTACACAGAGTCGGTTATAATGGTAGGAGATCTACATATCCGTATCGCCAAGCTTGCCTTCCACGCCAAGGAAAGTCCCATCCGGACATGGGACGAAGTCTTCAATCTTGTATCTTCATAGTCTTGGAGTCCTGCCAATGATGATAGTTCGGCCATCCGGACATCCCCTAGTCCAGGACTCCCTCAGTAGCCCCTGAACCAGGCTTCAATGACGATGAGTCCGGCGCGCATATTGTCTTCGACATTGCAAGGCGGGTTCCTCCTCCGAATAATTCATAGAAGATTTTGAACACCAGGATAGTGTCTGGCTCTGCAAAATAAATTCCACATTCCACCGTAGAGAGAATAAAATTTACACAAGCTCAATCTGCTGACGTATTTCGTGGCATGACGTCACACCACGGCCAAGCCTTTACTCGAATCGTTTTTATTGTTCCACCTCAGCGCGTTTAGCGAAGCGGTTTCCTTGGCACGTCTTGTCAAAGCAGAGACCGTGTCCCTTTATTCCAGGATTCTCATCAATACGGACATGGGTAACCCAACTGCGCCCGTTGGCACGCCCCCTCCATCGAAGGCGAGTCCCAAACGGTCATGGGGACGGCTCTTGGTATTCAACCCCTTTATAACAAGACCAAGGCCTGTTTCTTTTCTTCAATCTTCAATCGAATCCACCCCTCGCCCCGAGTTCCAACACCCAAGGCTCCAGATTTAGGCGCTTCGAACCTTCGACAATGTCCGGCTCCGACCTACAAGGCCGGTGGATGCCTTCTTCCGTCACGGAAGAAGATGTGCTAAAGCTAAGAGATGCCAGGTATCTAACCGGCGAAATTTCGCATAGGCTGCCCGCCCAAGGGCAAGTCACTCCCACTCCCGAGCCTGGTGAGAGTGTGGTGTTCGTGTCTCACTTCCGTCGGGGTTTAGGCTTCCCGATGGACCCCTTCATGAGGGAGCTCATGTTTTATTATGGGCTGGAATTCCATGACTTGGATCCGGAGTCCATCCTCCACATCTCATCGTTCACTGTCGTATGCGAAGCCTTCCTCCACACTACCCCTCACTTCAGATTGTGGCTCAAGACCTTCAAGGTGGAGCCAAAGATGATCGAGGGGCGGCAAGCAGAGTGCGGAGGGGCAGTTATAAGCAAGAGGGCTGACGCTCCATGGCCCGAGGGCTTCTTTCAAGAGGAGCTTAGTTTGTGGTAACAGGAGTGGTTCTACATCACCGCTCCCAGGGGCACCAGATGGGTGGCGCCGCCTGCCTTTCACTCGGCCCCCCCACAACGGCTGGCGTCATGAGTCAACAAAGGGCTTGACTGGGGGCCGTCCAAGGACGTACCATTGTTGCAGGGCCGTATTCGAGACCTCCAAGAAAGGGAGATCAATCTGGTTGTAGTGGCGCAGGTCATGCTGATTCGGCGCCTTCTGCCCTGCAAACGTCGCCCCCTCCGCCTGTGGGAGTTCAATCCGGAGGGACCGCGAGCTCTCCAACACTTCATGGGTGTGACGCCCGTGGAGATGTATAAACTGTTCTTCGGATCACAAGAGATGTGTCCGGACTTGACCGAGGATGCAGGTTTGAGCTGCAATCGCCCGGATACTCAAGTAAGTAGTCCTGTGCCCGGACATGCTATCCGTACATTTATCATAAACTTGCCCTTTAAAGAGCTGTCCCTTGAACAAGATGGATAGCAAAAGCAAAACTAATAAGGTGTCCGGCCCCCCTCCCTGAGACCACGCCGGATCCTGTGTTAACCAAGATGCTGGAGGCTACGCCTTTGGAAGAGGGCAAAGGGGGGAATAGGAAAGCTACCGCCTCCGCTAAGGAGCCTCTTAAGGAAGGGGGGATCGAGAATCCCCCCTCCAAGGGGAGAAGAGGACCGCTTCTAAAGATCCGGAGGCCAAAGCCTCAAAGCGGGGGAAGAAATCTTCACCAGAGGGTCCCGCGCCGGGAGGAGCCCCGACCGCACTGTTTCCCCAAGGAAATCAGCCCTCTAGCGAGCCGTAAGTAGAAAGGGGAGTTTTGTAATAAGGGACATACCTGTTTTTATTTCTGACGATAAACGAAGTTCTTACCTTGTAGTTCGAATATCAGCCCTTCTCAGCAGAGCTCATCTTCGGGGGATCTTCGTCCGGAGATGATGGAGAGTGAGACGCCTCCATCTGCTGCACCGTCAGGCGGGGTGGACGACCCTGAGGTGTCGTCGCGGAGGGTCTTCCTGAGTCCGGCGGGGCCGGAGAGTTCGGCACCAACTGGTGTATGGCCGGAGGAGCTGAAGGATCTTCTCGGGCGGGCGTCTATCTCAGAAGATCACCGTACGTTAATGGGTACGGTGATTGAAAGGATTTCATCCGCTGAAAGCGGGTTGCATGAGGTCGTCAGAAGTTTACTGACGGGGTTTGAGGTACGCGAAAATGATATTCCTTTTGATAGTTTTGCACATAGAATGCGTCCTGTATAGATAGTAGCCCCTGAGACTCAGTACGGTGTCAAAAGCGACAGCGTGCCGAGGATCATAATCTCAGTTATAAGATGTCGCCCTTCCTATTCAGGTGGCGGAGTGTTCGGTGGCCAGCCGGACTGATAGATTTGCCGAACTGAAGCGGCAACTTGACGTTGCGGATGCGGACATCGCGCTGGTTAATAAGCGACTTGACGAGTCACAAGGTATGTGTCTTCTCTGCGGACACCTGGTAAGGGAGCTTGACGCCCGTGCCTTACTGCATGTATGCTTAATCCAGATGGTGCCGCTGCTATGAAGGAGCTTCGGGCAGAGCTCGCCCGAGCCAAGGAGCAAGCCAGAAAAAGTAATGCGGCTGCCTTGAAGGCGACCGAAGAGCTAAAAGCCGAACAGGCTGCTCACTGCCGAAGCAGGGAGGAAATGGCCAAGATGGCCGTGAAGCTGAAGGATGCTACCGACCACTGCGAGTTTCTTAAAAGGGAACGCCGAGCGGAGCAAGAGGACCTGAAGAAGGCCATCGCCGAAGCCAAGGATGCCCGCTCCGCGGTGAGAGCTATAAAGGAGGAGCTACGTCAAGCCGGGGATATCGCGGCTGGAAAGCCTTTTCTGCTGCGTAGGAAGTTCACGGATCCGAAGTATGCTCAGTTGGGCCAGTTGTGGGGTGTGGAGGATGCTTATCTAAATTTGGCAGCGAGTGCCGCAGACGCAGTCGCACACTTCCAAGGCCAAAAGGATCACGGAATGGAAGAGCTTTTTTGGTCGCAATTCCATAGACCGGAGCGTCCACTTCCATTAACCGATCGGTTAGCCAAGTGGGCTGAGCTGAATAGGTTGTCCGGACTTGCCATGAAGTATGTTGTGGCTCATTTGTGGCCGAAAAGGCCCGAGCCGAAGAGTTATTATGGCTTGGTGCAGCAGTTCCTTGATGCGGTGCCGCATATCGAGGCGATGAAGCGGTCGGCATGCATAGAGGGTGCACGGATGGCTCTCGCCCATGTCAAAACATATTGGGCAGAGATGGAGGCGACCGGCATTGCATCCCAGGATTCGGACAGAAGACGATTACCAGCCAAGCACTATTTTGAGGAAGTCCTGCAGGGCGCTCGTTTAATAGAGACGCAGTGCTCGAAAAATGTTATGTTCAAATGACATGTATGATTTGTGAAACCATGTTTCAAGTATAATATAAGGGATTTTTATACTTGTGTGTTCAAGTGTTGAAATACCTCCTGTGCGGCCGTTAACGTATATGTGTATATAACCTGAAAGATGGCAGTCTTCAGCTTCAGCCCCCACGCACATAGTGCGGGGGTGTTTGCAAAAAAGGCGCATTTTCACACTTAATCTAACGTTTTGGTCCTGTGAAGGAGGTGATAGCGTAGCAAACTAGGCAACCGAACTATAATGCTTTATCACTTTCACTTAGCCATAGGAGTTCGATGGTGGGGCTACTATATAGCCCCTAGGGGCACTGCGCTCTCCGAATTTTGGGGCGCGTATGTGCCTGACCGGGAAACGGTCCTTCGTTAAAGCGGAGGAATTCTAAACATTCCGATGGTCGATCGAGTGGTTGACCAGTCTCTCGCTATATCATGATAGTCAGTTTTCGGCTTTCTCTACTGAGGTGCTCACCTGGGCGAACCGGGGCACAATCGCAGTAGTTCTCCTGGTGCCGCGTTAGCCGATAGAGCGGAACGTAAGGCAGCAAAACGCAGGAGCCAGGCAAACCCAAGATTTGACCAAAGACATGATTCGGAGCTGATGCATATAAGGCCTAACTCGAGACACCGAACACTCCCTAAGGTATTTGGTCTTTATGAAAACGGGCAGAACAATGCCCTAAGCCCCTAGTGTCCAGGTACACGCAAAAATTTCTGACGCGGCCGATGCCAAAACGCCAGCTTCCTCCTCGGTTATGTTGAGAAACCGGGGGATGTGTATCAACAAGAGACAGTAAGAAAGGTTTACGCAGGGTCTTAATCTGAAAAGAATCCTTGCGACGGGTCCCTATTGCACGCCTGCGCCTGTGTCTTCATTGTGCCGTATCCTGGACGGGCGTAGCACGGTGTTCATCTGTGAAAGAGAAGAACTTAGTTTGAAGAAAAAAGGAATCGTGCGAAAAATGTATAAACAGAGTGTAAGTCAAAAAACGAATAAAATTGAGCTTTATTGTCTCTTATTGTACATGCGTTCCTCCCCTTGTAAGGGGGGACACGGCTAGTGAGCCCCTTGTTTATTGCGTCCCCTTGTAAGGGGGGACGCGGCTAGTGAGCCCCTTGTTTATTTGTGCCGGACTCGCCTAACCGTGTCCGGGATCTGAATGACCTGTTTGGGTGCTTTGATCGGCAAAGCCAGATTAATGTGTGGCTGTCAAGGCAGTCTCACTTTCTTCCATGTTCAAGGGGCACTCAAGGTTTCCCTTTAATGAGATGATGCCGCGTGGACCGGGCATTTTAAGTGTAAGAGATGCGTAATGCGGTATTGCGTTAAAGCAGGCGAAAGCTTCGCGTCCCAATGGTGCTTGATAGCTACTTTTAAATGGGGCGATGTGGAAGACTAACTTTTCGCGACGGGAGTTGTCGGATGAGCCGAACACAACTTCTAGTGGTAGAGAGCCCGTACAATGGGCATATGGGCCTGGCATCACTCCTTTAAAGGAAGTGTTGTTATGGCGTATTTTGGTTGGGTCTATCCCCATTCTGCGGATTGTATCTTGATATAGTAGGTTTAGATCACTGCCGCCGTCCATTAGGACTTGTGTAAATTATAGTCCGTCGATTATAGGATCTAATATCAGGGCAGTCCATCCTGCGTTCCGGATACTTCTGGAGTAATCCTGATGGTCGAAAGTGATTGGTTTTGACATCCAGTGTCGGGACTCCGCTGGGGTGGACCATGCGGCGCGTACTTTAGTGGGCGCCGCTCTATTTTTGCCTGTCGTCACATGAAGTGAGTTTACTGTTTTGACCTCTTGTGGGAAATTCCTTTGTTTGCCGGTGCTCTGCTTGTGGAGTTCGTCATCGTCCTCACTTGGTGTTTCGAGCCCCTTGTGTTCGGCATTAAGTCGGTCGGATTGTTTGAAGACCCAACAATATCTGTGGGTATGGTTTGCAGGCTTCCCGAAGGTGCTGTGGATTTGGCATATCTTGCCCAAGATTTTGTTTAGGTTGGATAACTCGTCGTTGTTGTCCTTGAGAGGTAGTGTTTTGTTGTTCTGCCGAGAGCTTTTGAACCCGGCGTTGACTGCCGTGCTCTTTGGGCCATTTCCCTTAGTCTGGCGCTGGTCCTTTCTGTGTTGTGGTTCCCATTTCCATCCCTGACCTCGGATGTACTTGGGTCGCTGGTGCTACATCTTGCTAGCCAGCTATCCTCTGCCACGCAAAAGCGGGTCATGAGGCTTGTTAGTGCGGCCATTGTTCTTGGCTTTTCCTGGCCGAGGTGTCTGGCGAGCCATTCGTCTCGGACGTTATGTTTGAAGGCTGCTAAGGCTTCGGCGTCCGGGCAGTCGACTATTTGGTTCTTTTTGGTGAGGAACCTATTCCAGAATTTGCGGGCTGACTCTCCGGGCTGTTGACTTATGTGACTTAAATCGTCGGCATCCGGAGGGCGGACATAAGTCCCCTGAAAATTTGCCCGAAACGCATCCTCGAGCTCTTCCCAGCTTCCAATGGTATTTTCTGGGAGGCTTTTGAGCCAATGCTGGGCTGTCCCTTTGAGCTTGAGGGGTAAGTATTTTATGGCGTGGAGGTCATCTCCTCTAGCCATATGTATGTGCAGGATGTAATCCTCAATCCAGACTCCGGGGTCTGTTGTTCCGTCGTATGCCTCTATGTTTACGGGCTATCCGGACACCCCCTAGTCCAGGACTCCCTCATGTACCCAATTGTTTCCTTAGGGTATCCTATGAAGACGCACTTCTTCGATTTGGGTTCGAGCTTATCAGGCTGAAGCCTTTTGACATAAGTGTCGCAACCCCAAACTTTAAGAAACGACAGCTTAGGTTTCTTGCCAAACCATAGTTCACACGGTGTCATCTCAACGGATTTAGATGGTCCCCTATTTAACATGAATGCAGCTGTCTCTAATGCATAACCCCAAAATGATAGTGGTAAATCGGTAAGAGACATCATTGAACTCTTGCCTCTCTTTATTCTTCTCACATCGGTAACTCCTCGTTCTCTGAACACTTCATCCACACAAAACTTAACAAAAACTTTGTGAGATCCGTTAGTATAATAAAGCAAATCACTACCTTTAGGTACTGTTCCAAACACATTCCAATTTCATATTAGCACTATATCTACTGTATTCCAACTTCACCATGGTTCATACCCCCCGATACTACCCACAGATTCGTCAAAATAAGCGAACAACACATAGAAAACAGAATCTGTCAAAAACAGGACAGTCTGTAGTAATATGGAGATTACGTATACTTCTGTAACTCCAAAAATTCTAAAAATATGAAAATTTAAACAATTTGTACAGAAGTACTGTGCAAAATGTTTCAGACCCATTTGACTTTCCAGTAAAAAAATGTAAATTCACGCGCTACAACCAAAGTTTCTGTTTTTGCACTGCACAAAGTAGACAAGCACTCTAATCATCCTAAAACCAAAGCTTGGCATATTATTTTTGTAATACAATGGATATATACAAGGGGAAAATTATTTTCGGAGAAACTTCCATGAAAAATTCTACATTTTTTCCATGAGCATGAACACAAGTGTTCAAGGTCGACCCTCACTTCTCCAAGGCATAACCTTCCAATCACTTCTCTTTTTGAAAAACTTTTTAGGCATAAGAGGCAAGTGAATCTTTTCGTATTTTCATTCTTTTCAATTTTTTGTATGTTTCACCCACAACTAAACAGAAACAAAAGGGGGGAAAATCTACTTAGTGAAGAAAACAAACAAGCATACACAAGAATATCAACCCCACGCTATTGCTCCCTGGCAAGGGCGCCAGAAAAGAGCTTGATAATCCCCAAGTGCAGGGAATCATCGTAGCAATTCCCAAAGGTGGAAGTGATAAGTATGGAGTGTCAAACCCACAAGGAGCTAAAGGTAAGGTTAATATTCTCTCAAGTCCTATTTGCCACTGATACGACTCTACGTACACTGAACGTTTGCTTCCAACTTAGAAACGAGAAATAAAACTACGTTGTGGGTATGAAGAGGATAACTTTGCATGCTATCGGAGAGCTAAAATATAAAAGTAGGTGCTGTTATCATAAAGTTAGAATATATTACTAAATATTATAAATAGCGAGTGTGGAATAATGATGGGTCGGTGTGCAAAATTATCCTAGGCAATTGTTAACAAGACCGGTAATCACTATTGCAATTTCATATGAGGGAGAGGCATAAGCTAACATACTTTCTCTTCTTGGATCATATGCACTTATGATTGGAACTCTAGCAAGCATACGCAACTACTAAAGATCATTAAGGTAAAACCCAACCATAACATTAACATGTCAAGTCCCCTTTATCCCATACGCAACAACCCCCTTACTCGGGTTTATGCTTCTGTCACTCAAGCAACCCACTATAAGCGAATCATGAACGTATTGCAACACCCTACAGCGAGAATCCCTCACGTGTGCACGGCACAGAAGGCACAATAGGACAGCACCAAAATAAAACATACAACTCATACCAATCTAGATCATCAATCAACCCAAAGACAAAGGATATCTAGTCAAAGCATCATAGGATGGCAACACATCATTGGATCATAATATGTGGCATAAAGCACCATGTTCAAGTAGGGATTACAGCAGGGTGCGGGAGAGTGGACCGTGTAAAAGAGCTAAGGATGGTGATGATGATGGTGACGTTGATGAAGACGATCACCGCGGCGATGATTCCCCTCCCGATGGCACTCCGACGCCACCGAGAGAGAGGAGAGGTTGTCCCCCCTGTGCTTCCTCCTCCATGGCCTCCCCCTGGATGGGGAGAGGTTCCTCCTCTGGTCCTTGGCCTTCATGGCGATGATGGCCCCTCCGGGATCCTTCCCCATGGCCTCCGGTGATGATGCCCCCTCTGGCAGGGTGCCAGAGAGGGCCTAGATTGATTTCTCATGGCTACAGAGGCTTGCGGTGGCAGAATTTCCAATCTCTCTCTTCTGTTCTGGGGTTTTCTCGATTTATAGGAGGGGTTGGTGTTGATTTCACGTCAAGGGGGCCCATGGGGAGTCCATGAGGTAGGGGGCACACCCTGGGGGGCGCCCTCCACCCTCGTGACTCCCCTCCGGTAGATTTTTGTTCTGGTATTTTTTGTATTTTCCCAAAAAAATCTCCATTGATTTTCAGCGCATTCCGAGAACTTTTATTTCTGCACAAAAACAACACCACGGTAGTTCTGCTGAAAACAGCGTCAGTCCGGGTTATTTCTAAAAAAAATCATACCAAAATCATATAAAACTATGGTAAACATGGCATGAATACTTCATAAATTATAGATACGTTGGAGACGTATCGAACGTCATGATCTCCATCGTCACTGTCTTGATACCTTGATCTCCATCGTAGCGTCATTGCGTCGAGGTCGTCACACCAACTATTGTTTCTACAACTATCGCTAAAGCATAGTGATAAAGTAAAGCAATTACATGGCACTTGCACTTCATACAATAAAGAGACAACCCTAAGGCTCCTACCGGTTGTCGATATTACAAAACATGATCATCTCATACATCAACATATATCACATCATATATTGACCATATCATATCACAACATTCCCTGCAAAAACAAGTTAGACATCCTGTACTTTGTTGTTGCAAGTATTACGTGGCTGCTACGGGCTTCTAGCAAGAACCGTTCTTAACTACGCAAAAATCACAATGGTGATCATCAGGTTTGCTGTTTAACCTTCTTCAAGGACTGGCCGTAGTCAAATTTGATTCAACTTAAGTAGGAGAAACAGGAACTCGCCTGCCACCTCTATGCAAAACTAGTTGCATGCCAGTCGGTGGAACCGGTCTCATGTGCGTGGACATGTAAGGTTGGTCCGGGCCGCTTCATCCCACAATACCGCTGAATCAAAATAAGACATTGATGGTAAGCAGTATGACTATCACCGCCCACAACTCTTTGTGTTCTACTCGTGCATATCATCTACGCATAGACCTGGCTCATGATGCCACTGTTGGGAATCGTTGCATGGAAAACAAAAAAATTTACACACACGCAATGATCTATCCATGGAGATGCATAGCAACGAGAGGGAGAGTGTGTCTACATAACCTCGTAGACCGTAAGTCGAAGCGTTTCACAATGCGGTTGATGTAGTCGAACTTTTTTGCACTTCAACCGATCAAGTACCAAACGCACGACACCTCCGTGTTCTGCACACGTTTAGCTCGGTGATGTGCCTTGCCTACTTGATCCAGCAAGACGTCGAGGTAGTAGATGAGTTCCGAGCATGACGGCATGGTGACGGTGATGGTGAAGTGATCTCCGCAGGGCTTAGCCTAAGCACTACGAAAATGTGACTGGGGTGTAAACGGTGGAGGGGGGCGCCGCACACGGCTAGGCAATTGTCTGTTCTGTGCTAGGCGCCCCCTCCCACATATATATAGGTGGGAGGGAGGGAGGAGCATCCAAAGGAGGCGCCCAAGTAGGAGGAATCCTACTTGGGGTTCCTCCCAAGCCGCGCCTCCCCTTTCCTTATTTGGAGTGCGAGGAAAGGCAGGGGAGGGTACCCCCTCACCCTTCTTTCCTTTCTCCCATGAGAGGGAAAGGTAGGAGGGGCTAGCCATCCCCTTTTTCATTCTCTAGGGCTGGCCAAACAAGGGAGGGGGCGCACCAGCCCCCTTATGGCCTGGTCTATCCCCTCCTTTGGCCCATAAGCTCCATATCTTGTCGGGGGTGCCCGGAACCCCTTCCAGTGACCCGGTACATCCCGAAACACTTCCTGTGTGCAAATACCATCGTCCTATATATATATATATATATATATATATATATATATATATATATATATATATATATATATATATATCAATATTTACCTCTCGACCATTTCGAGACTCCTCGTCATGTCCATGATCTCATTTGGGTCTCCAAACAACATTCGGTCACCAAAACATATAACTCATATAACACTATATCGTCAACGAACGTTAAGCATGCGGACCCTACAGGTTCGAGAACTATGTAGACATGACCGAGACACCTCTCCGGTCAATAAACAATAGCGGAACCTTCATGTCCATATTGGCTCCTACATATTCTATGAAGATCTTTATCGGTCGAACCATTATGACAACATACGTAATTCCCTTTGTGCATCGATATGTTACTTGCCCGAGATTCGATCGTTGATATCTTCATACCTAGTTCAATATTGTTACCAGCAAGTCTCTTTACTCGTTCTGTAATACATCACCTTGTGACTAACTCCTTAGCCATTCACTTGCAAGCTTATGATGAGCATTACCGAGAGGGCCCAGGGATACCTCTCCGATGCTCGGAGTGATAAATCCTAATCTCGATCTATGCCAACTCAACAAACACCTTCGGAAATACCTGTAGAGCATCTTTTTGATCACCCAGTTACGTTGTGATGTTTGATAGCACACAAGGTATTCCTCCGGTATCCGGGAGTTGCATAATCTCATAGTCGAAGGAATATGTATTTGACATGAAGAAAACAATAACAATAAATTGAACAACCATTATGCTAAGCTAACAGATGGGTCTTGTCCATCACATCATTCTCCTAATGATGTGATCCCATTATCAAATGAAAACACATGTCTATGGTTAGGAAACCTTAACCATCTTTGATCAACGAGCTAGTCTAGTAGAGGCTCACTAGGGACATTGTATTTGTTTATGTATCCACACATGTATTTAAGTTTCCGGTCAATACAATTCTAGCATGAATAATAAACCTTTATATTTAGGAAATATAATAATAACCATTTTATTATTGCCTCTAGGGCATATTTCCATCATCTCACTCTATGACAGGAGGGGTAGCGAGACACGTATTTGTATTGTTGCTACTAAGGGTAAAACCACGAGGTTTAATCAAATTGCTTGGTTTTATTCTCTCTACATTATGTCATTATACTTCATGCCTTACTCTGTTTGTCATGAACTTAATACCTAGAGAGGCAAGCATAGAAGCGCTCTCGAAGTGGAGTAATAGTAGTAGGCGTCAGTAATTTCAACGGTCTACTTGTCATAGAAGTAATGCCTATGTACTGATCATGCCATGAATAACATCATAACTATGCGCTTTTCTATAAATTGTCCAACAGTAATTTGTGTACCCACCGTATGTTATGTTCTTGAGAGATGGCTCTAGTGAAAACTATGGCCCCGGGGTCTATTTAAATCAAATTACTAAAACCCTGAATACCTTGCTGCAATTCATTTACTTTTATTTCACTTTGCAATTTATATATCTCCTACTATCAAATTTGATCCTTGCAATTAAAGAGTACAAGGGGATTGACAACCATCTTGCCCGCGTTGGGTGCAAGTATTTGCTCTTGTGTGTGTAAGTATTGCTAAAGGTCGTTTGTGTGGATCTCCTATTGGTTCGATAACTTGGTTCTCTACTAAGGGAAATACTATCCAGTAATATATTGCTTCTCCCTTCCTCTTTGGGGAAAAACCCAATGCAGCTCACAAGTAGCAGTAGAAATATCGAAGCGAATATCTCGGATTTAATGAAATATTTCGGTTTAAATTAGGTTAGAGGAGTATAAAAATAATACTCATCAGTGCGAGGGGAACCCACACACAAGATCAGTGCAAGAGAGGTGGGCCTGGTCCCTGGTGGGACTTGTGAAGATGCCAGCAAAGGGCCAAGCGCGAGGGAGGCAGCGGACAAAGATGTGATAACCCACAAGTATAGGGGATCACAACAGTTTTTGAGGGTAGAGTATTCAACCAAAATTTATAGATTTGACACAAGGGGAGCCAAAGAATATTTGCAAGTATTAGCAGCTGAGTTGTCAATTCAACCACACCTGGAGATTAATTATCTGCAGCAAATTGATCAGTAGCAAAGTAGTATGATAGTTTTGATAATAGTAGGAGTAGCAATAGTAACACTAACGGTTATAGCAGTGATTTTGTAGCAAGTGCAACAGTAACAATAGCAGTAGTAACTTAGCAAGAACAATATAAGATAAATTCGTAGGCATTGGATTGGTAATTTGTTGGATGATATTCATCATGTGACAGTCATAACCTAGGGCGATACGACAATAGCTCCAGTTCATAAATATAATGTAGGCATGTATTCCGTAAATAGTCATATGTGCTTATGGAAAGAACTTGCATGACATCTTTTGTCCTACCCTCCTGTGGCAGTGAGGTCCTATTGGAAACTAAGGGATATTACGGCCTCCTTTTAATAGAGAACTGGGACAAAGCATTAGCACACGGTGAATAAATGAACTCCTCAAACTACGGTCATCACCGGGAGTGGTCCCGACTATTGTCACTCCAGGGTTGCCGGATCATAACACGTAGTAGGTGACTATAACTTGCAAGATCGGATCTAGAACATGGATATAATGGTGATAACATAAACTGTTCAGGTCAGAAATCATGGCACTCGGGCCCAAAGTGACAAGCATTAAGCATGGAAAAGTCATATCAACATCAATCTCAGAACATAGTGGATACTGGGGATCATGCCCTAACAAAACTAACTCGATTACATGTTGAATCTCATCCAACTCCTCACCGACCAGCGAGCCTATGAAGGAATTACTCACTCCCGACGGGTAGCATCATGGAATTGGCGATGGAGAAGGGTTGGTGATGACGAAGAACGAAGACCCCCCCCCTCTCTAGAGCCCCAAACGGAATCGAGATCTGGCCTCCCGATGAAGAACAGGAGGTGACGGTGGCTCCATCTCATGGACCACGGTAATTCTTTCTCCCTGATTTTTTCTGAAAATATGTGATTTTATAGCGTAGGTTTCAGGGTCTGCGGGGCCACTAGGTTGGGACAACCCACCTGGGCACGCCTGGGGGGGGGGCAGGCGTGCCCTAGTGGGTTGTGCCCACCCAGGTGGCTCTTGGCTCCAGGAATTCTCTTTTATTGCATAAAAATCCTCAGAAAGTTTCGTTCCATTCCGATAACTTTTATTTCTGCACAAAAACTACACCATGGTAGTTCTGCTGAAAACAGCATAACTCCGGGGTTAGTTTCATTCAAATCATGCAAATTCGAGTCCAAAACAAGAGGAAAAGCATGAGGAAAAGAGATACATTGGAGATGTATCAAGATGTCTGCCCCAACGCAGATGGGGCCGAGGTGCCGGATGGGGACGAGGACACGACTCCTAACTTCCCCCCGGTCTGAGATCATAAACACACGATTCATCAGATCTC
>NC_041381.1:197195243-197202396 GCF_002162155.2 Triticum dicoccoides
CACACAAAAACACACCGCAAAAAAGAGTTGCATCAAATAGATCTCCAAGAACATCGAGGAGAACATAGTATTGAGTATCAAAAAGAGAGAGCTTCGGACCAGTAGGTCTATGGTAAACTACTCACGCATCATCGGAGGGGCAATAAGGATGATGAAGAACCCCTCCGTGGTCGTTGCCCCCTCCAGCAGAGTGCCGGGAAAGGCCTATAGATTGGATCTCATGGTTTTGGAACTTACGGCGGTGGAAACTATATTTGCTTGACTCCCCTAGGGTTTTGGGGATTTTAGAGTATTTATAGAGGTGGAAGTTGGTGGAGAAGCTTCCCATGGGCTCCACTACCCACCAGGGCGCTAGGGGCCCTCTAGCATGCCCTGTGGCCTAGTGAGCCCCACGGGCCTCCTACCATGTGCTCCTTTGGCTCCCTAGGTGTCTTCTGGGCAGAAAAAATCTCCAAAAAAAATTGTGGCATTTAGACTTCATTTGGTCTGCAAAGTAAAAATCAAGCAAAAAACAATAAATGGCACTAGGCACTATGTCAATAGGTTAGTCCCAAAACATGATATAAAGTTGCTAGCAAATGAATATAAAACATCCAAGATTGATAATATTGTTGAGAAACGTTGCATGGAAAACAAAAAAATCGACGCACATGCAATGATCTATCCATGGAGATGCGTAGCAACGAGGGGAAGAGTGTGTCTACGTACCCTCATAGACCGTAAGTGGAAGCATTTATTCAACGCGATTGATGTAGTCATACACCTTCACGATCCGCCTGATCAAGTACCGAACGCACGACACCTCCACGTTCTGCACATGTTCAGCTCGGTGTCATCCTCGCCATCTTGATCCAGCAAGCGGGGCGAGGTAGTAGATGAGTTCTGTTAGCATAATAGCATGGTGACGATGGTGGTGAAGCAATCCCGCAGGGCTTCGCCTAAGCACTGCGACGATCTAGAGCAGAGGAAACTAGAGGTGGAGGGGTGCCGACACACGGCATGGAATAAGTTGTATCTTGTGTGGCACCCCTCCCCACATATATATAGGTGTGGGAGGGGAGGAGGCAGCCCCTAGGGCGCCCCAATAGGTGTGGCAGCAGCCCTAGGGATCCTCCCTTTGGTGTGCGCTACGTCTTGAGCTTGGGTTGGTTTTCCTTGAAGAGGAAAGGGTGATGCAGCAATAGTAGCGTAAGTATTTTCCTCAGTTTTTGAGAACCAAGGTATCAATCCAGTAGGAGGCTCCTCAAAAGTCCCACGCACCTACACAAACAAACAAAAAACTCGCAACCAACACAATAAAGGGGTTGTCAATCCCTTCACGGCCACTTGCGAAAGTGAGATCTGATAGAGATAGTATGATAAGATAAATATATTTTTGGTATGTTATGATATAGATTGGAAAAGTAAAGATGCAAATAAAAGTAGGTTAAAAGCTTATATGATAAAAGATAGACCCAGGGGCCATAGGTTTCACTAGTGGCTTCTCTCAAGATAGCATAAGTATTACAGTGGGTGAACAAATTACTGTCGAGCAATTGATAGAAAAGCGAATAATTATGAGATTATCTAGGCATGATCATGTATATAGGCATCACGTCCGTGACAAGTAGACCGACTCCAGCCTGCATCTACTACTATTACTCCACACATCGATCGCTATCCAGCATGCATCTAGAGTATTAAGTTCATAAAGAATAGAGTAACACATTAAGAAAGATGACATGATGTAGAGGGATAAACTCATGCAATATGATATAACCCCATCTTTTTATCCTCGATGGCAACAATACAATACGTGCCTTGCTGCCCCTGTTTTCATTGGGAAAGGACACCGCAAGATTGAACCCAAAGCTAAGCACTTCTCCCATTGCAAGAAAGATCAATCTAGCAGGCCAAACCAAACTGATAATTCGAAGAGGCTTGCAAAGATAACTTAATCACACAAAGGAATTCAGAGGAGATTCAAATATTTCTCATAGATAAACTTGATCATAAACCCACAATTCATCGAATCTCGACAAACACACTACAAAAAGAGTTACATCGAATAGATCTCCAAGAAGATCAAGGAGATGATGGTATTGAGATCCAAAAAGAGAGAAGAAGCCATCTAGTTAATAACTATGGACCCGAAGGTCTGTGGTAAACTACTCACAACTCATCGGAGGGGCTATGGTGTTGATGTAGAAGCCCTCCATGGTTGATTCCCCCTCCGGCGGAGCGCCAGCGAAGACTCCAAGATGGGATCTCGCAGATACAGAAGGTTGTGGCGGTGGAATTAGGTTTTCATGGCTTGTTCTGATGTTCTTGGGGTACGTGGGTATATATAGGAGGAAGCGAAGGAAATATGCTGTAGAGGCAATAATAAAGTTATTATTTATTTCCTTATTTCATGATAAATGTTTATTATTCATGCTAGAATTGTATTAACCGGAAACATAATACATGTGTGAATACATAGACAAACAGAGTCTCACTAGTATGCCTCTACTTGACTAGCTCGTTAATTAAAGATGGTTATGTTTCCTAACCATAGACATGAGTTGTCATTTGACTAACGGGATCACATCATTAGGAGAATGATGTGATTGACTTGACCCATTCCGTTAGCTTAGCACTTGATCGTTTAGTATTCTGCTATTGCTTTCTTCATGACTTATACATGTTCCTATGACTATGAGATTATGCAACTCCCGTTTACCGGAGGAACACTTTGTGTGCTACCAAACGTCACAACGTAACTGGGTGATTATAAAGGTGCTCTACAGGTGTCTCTGAAGGTACTTGTTGGGTTGGCGTATTTCAAGATTAGGATTTGTCACTCCGATTGTCGGAGAGGTATCTGTGGCCCACTCGGTAATGCACATCACTATAAGCCTGGCAAGCATTGTAACTAATGAGTTAGTTGCATGATGATGTATTACGGAACGAGTAAAGAGACTTGCTGGTAACGAGATTGAACTAAGTATTGAGATACCGACAATCGAATCTCGGGCAAGTAACATACCGATGACAAAGGGAACATCGTATGTTGTTATGCGGTTTGACCGATAAAGATCTTCATAGAATATGTGGGTGCCAATATGAGAATGCAGGTTCCGCTATTGTTCATTGACCGGAGAAGTGTCTCGGTCATGTCTACATAGTTCTCGAACCCGTAGGGTCCGCACGCTTAAAGTTCAGTGACGATTTGTATTATGAGTTATGTAATTTGATGTACTGAAAGTAGTTCGGAGTCCCGGATGAGATCGGGTACATGACGAGGAGTCTCTAAATGGTCGAGACATAAAGATTGATATATTGGACGACTATATTCGGACATCGGAAAGGTTCCAAGTGATTCGGGTATTTTTCGGAGTACCGTGAAGTTACAGGAATTCACCGGGAGAAGTATTGGGCCTTATTGGGCCATACGGGAATAGAGGAGAGAGGCCAAAAGGAAGGAGGCACGTGCCCCCCTCTGGTCCGAATTGGACAAGCGGTGCAGCCACCTTTTCCTTCTCCCTCTCCCCCTCTTTCCTTCTCTCCTACTCCGGAAAGGAAAGGGGAATCCTACTAGGACTTGGGAGTCCTAGTAGGACTCCCCACACTTGGCGCGCCCCCTCTAGGGCCGGCCTCTCCCTCCCTCCTTTATATACGGGGGCAGAGGGGCACCTCTAGACACAACAATTGATCTCTTGGTCTCTTAGCCATGTGCGGTGCCCCCCTCCACCATAATCCACCTCGATCATATCGTAATGGTGCTTAGGAGAAGCCCTGCGTCGGTAGCAACATCATCACCATCATCACGCCGTCGTGCTAACGGAACTCTCCCTGAAAGCTCGGCTAGGTCAGAATTCGAGGGACGTCATCGAGCTGAACGTGTGCTGAACTCGGAGGTGCCGTACGTTCGGTACTTGGATCGGGCGGACCGTGAAGACGTACGACTACATCAACCGCGTTGTGCTAACGCTTTCGCTTTCGGTCTACGAGGGTATGTGGACAACACTCTCCCCTCTCGTTGCTATGCATCACCATGATCTTGCGTGTGCGTAGGAATTTTTTTGAAATTACTACGTTCCCCAACAGTGGTATTAGAGCCTGGTTTTATGCTTAGATGTTATATGCACGCGTAGAACACACGTGAGTTGTGGGTGAGGGAGTCCTGGATTAGGGGGTATCCGGACAGCCGGACTGTGTACAACGTCCGGACTATTGAAGCGTGGAGATACAAGACTCAAGACTTCGACCCGTGTCCGGATGGGACTTTCCTTGGCGTGGAAGGCAAGCTTGGCGATCCGGATATTATATTTCCTTCCTTGTAACTGACTCCATGTAAACCCTAGCCCTCTCCGGTGTCTATATAAACCGGAGAGGTTGGTCCTTAGAAGGCCGATCACAATTACATTCATACCATCATAGGCTAGCTCCTAGGGTTTAGCCTCCACGATCTCGTGGTAGATCTACTCTTGTACTACCCATATCATCAATATTAATCAAGAAGGAAGTAGGGTTTTACCTCCATCGAGAGGGCCCGAACCTGGGTAAACATCTGTGTCCCTTACTTCTTGTTACCATCAGCCTTGACGCATAGATCGGGACCCCCTACCCGAGATCCACCGGTTTTGACACCAACATTGGTGCTTTCATTGAGAGTTCCTCTGTGACGTTGCTGTCAGGCTCGATGGTTCCTTCAATCATCATTAACGACGCGGTCCAGGGTGAGACTTTCCTCCCCGGACAGATCTTCGTGTTCGGCGGCTTCGCGTTGTGGGCCAATTCGCTTGGCCACTTGGAGCAGATCGATAGCTATGCCCCCGGCCATCAAATAAGGTTTGGAAACCTGAACTACACGACGGATATCTGCGGAGACTTGATCTTCGATGTATTCGGGCCAGCGCCATAAGCGTCGAACAGTCGTGATGAGCACGACTTAGACCTGCTGTCAGACGTCGCTCGGGATATTGTCCCGGCAGAAGCCTCGGATATAAATCCGGGACAGGTTGCTTCGCCTAAGGACGGAGGGCTGGACCCCGCCCCGCAGGCCGTACCTTCATCGGCGATGGAGCCAAACACAGGTTTCACCTCTGAGGGAACCTGTGACTCCGGACCCCCGAATTCATATCCGGACGCAGGTTCCAGTCCGCGCGCCCCCGAGCCCGCCGATCCTGGTTGGGCTCCGGTGGTGGAGTTCACCGCGGCGGACGTTTTTCAGCACTCGCCCTTTGGCGACATGCTGGACTTATTGAAGTCTCTCTCCTTGTCAGGAGACTCCGGGCCGAACTATGTCCGGCTCGAGTGGGAAGCAGACAACGATGGAATTCGTTACCCACCCACCACCCACTTCATTGCCACGATCGATGATCTAACCGACGTGCTTGACTTCGACTCCGAAGACATCGACGGTATGGACGACAATGTAGGAGAATTACAGGAGCCACCGCTCACCGGGCAGTGGACGACCACCTCCTCATATGATATATATATGGTGGACACCCCGAAGGAAACTAATGGCGATGAGGCAACGGAGGAGAACCCCTCGAGAAGAAAATCAAAGAATGGGCGTCATCAGCGCCGCTCCAAGCCCCGCCATAGCAACACCGGCCCCGGAGGCGAAAATAATCCTGATGGCGCCGAAGAAGAATATGACCCTAATCAGCCTGCCTTTGAGCAGGTCGAACAGGAAGACGAGCAGGTCATCCCAGAAGAACAGGTGACAGACGCATACCCAGAGGAGGACAACTACATGCCCCCCTCCGAAGATGAGATCAGCCACGGCGACGACGAGTTCGGCGTACCTGAGGATCCCGTGAAGCAGGAGCACTTCAAGCATAGGCTTATAGCCACTGCAAGGAGCCTGAAGAAGAAGCAGCAGCAACTACAAGCTGATCAAGACCTGCTCATAGATAGATGGACTGAAGTCTAGGTAGCCGAGGAATATGGACTCAAACGCCAAACGGCTGACCGACCACCCTGTGGCTGGGACAAAACGGGATATCAGCCCGGATACCAGCCCGCACCCCCACGCAGATACACTACGGCTCAGGGCAACAAGCACGACCTACAAGATATTCTGGACAATAAAGCAGGACAACCAAGATCGATCTACGGATCGAGGGGGCGTGCCCCAGCGTGCGACCACGACCGTCACGCAGGATACATCATCAACAAATCCGGCCGGGCCGAACATAGAAACCCAGACCAATCCGACCTGCGTAGCCACATAGCCCGGCACAGAGGCGCCGCACACCCCCTCTGCTTCACGGACGAAGTAATGGATCATGAATTCCCAGAAGGGTTCAAACCCGTAAACATCGAATCATACGATGGCACAACAGACCCCGCAGTATGGATCGAAGATTTCCTTCTCCACATTCACATGGCCCGTGGAGATGATCTACACGCCATCAAGTATCTCCCCCTTAAGCTCAAAGGACCAACCCGACACTGGTTAAACAACCTGCCAGCAAATTCCATTGGCAATTGGGAAAACATGGAAGATGCATTCCTTGACAACTTCTAGGGCACATATGTACGACCACCAGACGCTGATGACCTGAGCCACATTACTCAACAGCCCGGAGAGTCAGCCCGGAAATTCTGGACTCAGTTCCTCGCTAAAAAGAACCAAATAGTCGACTGTCCGGACGCCGAAGCCCTGGCGGCTTTTAAGCATAATATCCGTGACGAGTGGCTCGCTCGACACCTCGGCCAGGAAGAACCCAAGTCTATGGTAGCTCTCACAACCCTAATGACCCATTTTTGTGCGGGTGAGGATAGCTGGTTGGCTTGTAGCGGCACCACGCCACATTCCAGCACTTCGGACGGCCGCGATGCTAATGGAAAGCCACGGCGCAACAGACATAAGAGACAGAACAATGGCGACAGCACGGAAGACACGGCATTCAACGCCGGATTTAGCGGACCTAAATCTGGACAGCGGAAAAAGCCGTTCAAAAGAAATAATCAGGGACCGTCCAGTCTGGACCACATACTAGAGCGCTCATGCCAAATTCATGGCACACCGGACAAACCAGCCAACCACACCAATAGAGACTGCTGGGTGTTCAAACAGGCCGGCAAGATAAACGCCGAAAACAAGGACAAGGGGCTGCACAACGACGATGACGATGAGCCTCGGCGTCCGAATACGGGTGGCAGAAGAAATCCCCCC
>NC_041381.1:197202595-197230684 GCF_002162155.2 Triticum dicoccoides
GATCTACGCCACCCACATCCCCAAGCGGGAATGGAAGCGGGCACTATGGGACGTCTATGCGATGGAGCCAGTCACCCCCAAGTTCAACCCATGGTCAGCTTGTCCGATCACCTTTAACCGTAGGGATCACCCTACCAGCATCCGTCACGGCGGCTCAGCCGCATTGGTCTTAGACCCAATCATCGACGGATTCCACCTCACGCGTGTCCTTATGGACGGCGGCAGCAGCCTGAACCTGCTTTATCAGGATACTGTGCGCACGACGGGCATTGATCCTTCAAGGATCAAGCCCACCAAAACCACCTTTAAAGGTGTTATTCCTGGAGTAGAGGCCCGCTGCACAGGTTATATAACATTGGAAGTGGTCTTCGGATCCCCAGACAACTTCAAGAGCGAAGAGCTGACCTTCGACATCGTCCCTTTCCGCAGTGGCTACCACGCACTGCTCGGGCGAACCACATTCGCAAGATTCAATGTGGTGCCGCACTACGCATATCTCAAGCTCAAGATGCCGGGACCGCGCAGGGTCATCACTGTCAACGGAAATATGGACCGGTCCCTTCAAACAGAAGAGCATATGGCAGCCCTCGCGGCAGAAGTACAATGCGGCCTCCTCCGACAAACCAATCCGGCGACAACTTTGAGCACTGTCAAACGAGTCCGGAGCACCCCGCAACAGGATCAACACGAATGCCAAGATCGTGATTAGCAGTCCGGCCTCCGCTCAAGCCCCTCCAAAGCAGCATTCGTGCCACGCGTACACAATTACGCACTCAAGATACCTTGGGCATAGGCGGAGGCGCATCAACGACTCAGTCAATAATGCGGGTAACCGCTAAATACCTTCATACTCTTTCCCTTTTACCTTTCAGGACACCGCATTAGTGCAGCATCCTCAAAGGAGTCGAATCGCTGGACTCATATGGAAGAGACACCCAAGGAGGCAACAGACGTTGTGCGCAGAAGGAAATACCTAGGTGGAATCTATTTACGATCATTATACCTGCTTCATCTATCTGCACACGGCTTGCCCCTAGATAGGACATGTCAAATAGTCCTATTTTTATCTCTGCCTAATGCATCCATTTTAAACATACGCTTAAACGTATTTTTCGTCAAATGGAGATTATATATAGCGTCAGCTTATTATCCTTATTTGAGTATTATTTTTCTTATAAATGTTTATTTGGTATTGCATCCGTACACCTTGGTACGACCAGTTTGCCAGGGGCTTCTTACGATGCCCCATAATATGGCAACTAAAAGTCCGAACACTTTCAATAGTGCGGCACCCCAAACTTATAGCATTATATGCATCAGCTGCGAATCATGTCTTGGGTCTACAGTTGGGATAGCCCGGCTCCCTTGTTTTGGTGCCTTACGTTCCATTATATCGGCTTGAAGGAAATATGCCCTAGAGGCAATAATAAAGTTATTATTTATTTCCTTATAATCATGATAAATGTTTATTATTCATGCTAGAATTGTATTTACCGGAAACATAATACATGTGTGAATACATAGACAAACAAAGTGTCACTAGTATGCCTCTACTTGACTAGCTCGTTAATCAAAGATGGTTATGTTTCCTAACCATGAACAATGAGTTGTTATTTGATTAACGAGGTCACATCATTAGTAGAATGATCTGATTGACATGACCCATTCCATTAGCTTAGCACCCGATCGTTTAGTATGTTGCTATTGCTTTCTTCATGACTTATACATGTTCCTATGACTATGAGATTATGCAACTCCCGTTTACCGGAGGAACACTTTGGGTACTACCAAATGTCACAACGTAACTGGGTGATTATAAAGGAGTATTACAGGTGTCTCCAATGGTCGATGTTGGGTTGGCGTATTTCGAGATTAGGATTTGTCACTCCGATTGTCGGAGAGGTATCTCTGGGCCCTCTCGGTAATACACATCACATAAGCCTTGCAAGCATTACAACTAATATGTTAGTTGTGAGATGATGTATTACGGAACGAGTAAAGAGACTTGCAGGTAACGAGATTGAACTAGGTATTGGATACCGACGATCGAATCTCGGGCAAGTAACATACCGATGACAAAGGGAACAACGTATGTTGTTATGCGGTCTGACCGATAAAGATCTTCATAGAATATGTAGGAGCCAATATGGGCATCCAGGTCCCGCTATTGGTTATTGACCGGAGACGTGTCTCGGTCATGTCTACATTGTTCTCGAACCCGTAGGGTCCGCACGCTTAAGGTTACGATGACAGTTATATTATGAGTTTACATGTTTTGATGTACCGAAGGAGTTCGGAGTCCCGGATGAGATTGGGGACATGACGAGGAGTCTCGAAATGGTCGAGACGTAAAGATTCATATATTGGATGATATGGTTAGGCCAAGGGGTCAAGCCCATGAGGCTTTAGATCGGTGCAAAAGGAGTTTTGCGGAGTTCAGGGGGCCAAACGCCGGAGACCCTGGCGTCTGGCCCTGGGCCAGACGCCGAGGCCCATGGCGTCTGGGCCAGACGCCAAGGATTGTGGCGTTTGGTCCTGGAGTCCGAGTGGGACTCTTGCCTTTCGGGAAAAACCGACTTTGAGGAGGCTTTTGCTCCAAGTTTCGACCCCGGGGCTCAACATATAAATAGAGGGGCAGGGCTAGCACCAAAGACACAACAATTGATCCCTTGGATCTCTTAGCCGTGTGCGGTGCCCCCCTCCACCATAGTCCACCTCGATAATATCATAGCGGTGCTTAGGCGAAGCCCTGCGACGGTAGAACATCAAGATCGTCACCACGCCGTTGTGCTGACGGAACTCTCCCTCGACACTCGGCTGGATCGGAGTTCGAGGGACGTCATCGAGCTGAACGTGTGCTAGAACTCGGAGGTGCCATAGTTTCGGTGCTTGATCGGTCGGGCCGTGAAGACGTACGACTACATCAACTGCGTTGTGCTAACGCTTCCGCTTACGGTCTACAAGGGTATGTAGACAACACTCTCCCCTCTCGTTGCTATGCATCACATGATCTTGCGTGTGCGTAGGAAAATTTTTGAAATTACTACGAAACCCAACAGTGGCATCCGAGCCAGGTTATTTATGTTGATGTTATATGCACGAGTAGAACACAAGTGAGTTGTGGACAATACAAGTCATACTGCCTACCAGCATGTCATACTTTGGTTCGGCGGTATTGTTGGACGAGACGACCCGGACCAACCTTACGCGTACGCTTACGCGAGACCGGTTCCCTCGACGTGCTTTGCACAGAGATGGCTTGCGGGCGACTGTCTCTCCAACTTTAGTTGAACCAAGTATGGCTACGCCCGGTCCTTGCGAAGGTTAAAACGGAGTCTATTTGACAAACTATCGTTGTGGTTTTGATGCGTAGGTGAGATTGGTTCTTACTTAAGCCCGTAGCAGCCACGTAAAACATGCAACAACAAAGTAGAGGACGTCTAACTTGTTTTTGCAGGGCATGTTGTGATGTGATATGGTCAAAGCATGATGCTGAATTTTATTGTATGAGATGATCATGTTTTGTAACCAAGTTATCGGCAACTGGCAGGAGCCATATGGTTGTCGCTTTATTGTATGCAATGCAATCGCGATGTAATGCTTTACTTTATTACTAAACGGTAGTGATAGTCGTGGAAGCATAAGATTGGCGAGACGACAACGATGCTACGATGGAGATCAAGGTGTCGCGCCGGTGACGATGGTGATCATGACGGTGCTTCGGAGATGGAGATCACAAGCACAAGATGATGATGGCCATATCATATCACTTATATTGATTGCATGTGATGTTTATCTTTTTATGCATCTTATCTTGCTTTGATTGACAGTAGCATTATAAGATGATCTCTCACTAAATTATCAAGAAGTGTTCTCCCTGAGTATGCACCGTTGCGAAAGTTCTTTGTGCTGAGACACCACGTGATGATCGGGTGTGATAGGCTCTACGTTCAAATACAACGGGTGCAAAACAGTTGCGCACGCAGAATACTCAGGTTAAACTTGACGAGCCTAGCATATGCAGATATGGCCTCGGAACACGGAGACCGAAAGGTCGAGCGTGAATCATATAGTAGATATGATCAACATAATGATGTTCACCGATGAAACTACTCCATCTCACGTGATGATCGGACATGGTTTAGTTGATTTGGATCACGTGGTCACTTAGAGGATTAGAGGGATGTCTATCTAAGTGGGAGTTCTTTAGTAATATGATTAATCGAACTTAAAATTTATCATGAACTTAGTCCCTGATAGTATCTTGCTTGTTTATGTTGATTGTAGATAGATGGCTCGTGCTGTTGTTCCGTTGAATTTTAATGCGTTCCTTGAGAAAGCAAAGTTGAAAGATGATGGTAGCAATTACACGGACTGGGTCCGTAACTTGAGGATTATCCTCATTGCTGCACAGAAGAATTACGTCCTGGAAGCACCGCTGGGTGCCAGGCCTGCTGCTGGAGCAACACCAGATGTTGTGAACATCTGGCAGAGCAAAGCTGATGACTACTCGATAGTTCAGTGTGCCATGCTTTACGGCTTAGAATCGGGACTTCAACGATGTTTTGAACGTCATGGAGCATATGAGATGTTCCAGGAGTTGAAGTTAATATTTCAAGCAAATGCCCGAATTGAGAGATATGAAGTCTCCAATAAGTTCTATAGCTGCAAGATGGACGAGAACAGTTCTGTCAGTGAGCATATACTCAAAATGTCTGGGTATAATAATCACTTGATTCAATTGGGAGTTAATCTTCCGGATGATTGCGTCATTGACAGAATTCTCCAATCACTGCCACCAAGCTACAAGAGCTTCGTGATGAACTATAATATGCAAGGGATGAACAAGACTATTCCCGAGCTCTTCGCAATGCTGAAAGCTGCGGAGGTAGAAATCAAAAAGGAGCATCAAGTGTTGATGGTTAACAAAACCACTAGTTTCAAGAAAAAGGGCAAAGGAAAGAAGAAAGGGAACTTCAAGAAGAACAGCAAGCCAGTTGCTGCTCAAGAGAAGAAACCCAAGTCTGGACCTAAGCCTGAAACTGAGTGCTTCTACTGCAAGCAGACTGGTCACTGGAAGCGGAACTGCCCCAAGTATTTGGCGGATAAGAAGGATGGCAAGGTGAACAAAGGTATATGTGATATACATGTTATTGATGTGTACCTTACCAATGCTTGCAGTAGCACCTGGGTATTTGATACTGGTTCTGTTGCTAATATTTGCAACTCGAAACAGGGGCTACGGATTAAGCGAAGATTGGCTAAGGACGAGGTGACGATGCGCGTGGGAAACGGTTCCAAAGTCGATGTGATCGCAGTCGGCACGCTACCTCTACATCTACCTTCGGGATTAATATTAGACCTAAGTAATTGTTATTTGGTGCCAGCGTTGAGCATGAACATTATATCTGGATCTTGTTTAATGCGAGACGGTTATTCATTTAAATCAGAGAATAATGGTTGTTCTATTTATATGAGTAATATCTTTTATGGTCATGCACCCTTGAAGAGTGGTCTATTCTTATTGAATCTCGATAGTAGTAATACACATATTCATAATGTTGAAGCCAAAAGATGCAGAGTTGATAATGAAAGTGCAACTTATTTGTGGCACTGTCGTTTAGGTCATATCGGTATAAAGCGCATGAAGAAACTCCATGCTGATGGACTTTTGGAACCACTTGATTATGAATCACTTGGTACTTGCGAACCGTGCCTTATGGGCAAGATGACTAAAACACCGTTCTCCGGTACTATGGAGAGAGCAACAGATTTGTTGGAAATCATACATACCGATGTATGTGGTCCAATGAATATTGAGGCTCGAGGCGGATATCGTTATTTTCTCACCTTCACAGATGATTTGAGCAGATATGGATATATCTACTTAATGAAGCATAAGTCTGAAACATTTGAAAAGTTCTAAGAATTTCAGAGTGAAGTTGAAAAATCATCGTAACAAGAAAATAAAGTTTCTACGATCTGATCGTGGAGGAGAATATTTGAGTTACGAGTTTGGTGTACATTTGAAAAACTGTGGAATAGTTTCACAACTCACGCCACCCGGAACACCACAGCGCAATGGTGTGTCCGAACGTCGTAATCATACTTTACTAGATATGGTGCGATCTATGATGTCTCTTACAGATTTATCGCTATCATTTCGGGGTTGTGCTTTAGAGACGGCCGCATTCACGTTAAATAGGGCACCATCAAAATCCGTTGAGACGATTCCTTATGAACTGTGGTTTGGCAAGAAACCAAAGTTGTCGTTTCTTAAAGTTTGGGGCTGCGATGCTTATGTGAAAAAACTTCAACCTGATAAGCTCGAACCCAAATCGGAGAAATGTGTCTTCATAGGATACCCAAAGGAAACTGTTGGGTACACCTTCTATCACAGATCCGAAGGCAAGACATTCGTTGCTAAGAATGGATCATTTCTAGAGAAGGAGTTTCTCTCAAAAGAAGTGAGTGGGAGGAAAGTAGAACTTGACGAGGTAACTGTACCTGCTCCCTTACTGGAAAGTAGTTCATCACAGAAAACTGTTTCAGTGACACCTACACCAGTTAGTGAGGAAGCCAATGATAATGATCATGAAACTTCAGATCAAGATACTACTGAACCTCGTAGATCAACCAGAGTAAGATCCGCGCCAGAGTGGTACGGTAATCCTGTTCTGGAAGTCATGCTACTAGATCATGATGAACCTACGAACTATGAAGAAGCGATGGTGAGCCCAGATTCCGCAAAGTGGCTTGAAGCCATGAAATCTGAGATGGGATCCATGTATGAGAACAAAGTATGGACTTTGGTTGACTTGCCCGATGATCAGCAAGCAATTGAGAATAAATGGATCTTTAAGAAGAAGACTGACGCTGATGGTAATGTTACTGTCTACAAAGCTCGACTTGTCGCAAAAGGTTTTCGGCAAGTTCAAGGGATTGACTACGATGAGACCTTCTCACCCGTAGCGATGCTTAAGTCCGTCCGAATCATGTTAGCGATTGCCGCATTTTATGATTATGAAATTTGGCAGATGGATGTCAAAACTGCATTCCTGAATGGATTTCTGGAAGAAGAGTTGTATATGATGCAACCGGAAGGTTTTGTCGATCCAAAGGGAGCTAACAAAGTGTGCAAGCTCCAGCGATCCATTTATGGACTGGTGCAAGCCTCTCGGAGTTGGAATAAACGTTTTGATAGTGTGATCAAAGCATTTGGTTTTATACAGACTTTCGGAGAAGCCTGTATTTACAAGAAAGTGAGTGGGAGCTCTGTAGCATTTCTGATATTATATGTGTATGACATATTACTGATTGGAAATGATATAGAATTTCTGGATAGCATAAAGGGATACTTGAATAAAAGTTTTTCAATGAAAGACCTCGGTGAAGCTGCTTACACATTAGGCATTAAGATCTATAGAGATAGATCAAAACGCTTAATTGGACTTTCACAAAGCACATACCTTGACAAAATTTTGAAGAAGTTCAAAATGGATCAAGCGAAGAAAGGGTTCTTGCCTGTGTTACAAGGTGTGAAATTGAGTAAGACTCAATGCCCGACCACTGCAGAAGATAGAGAGAATATGAAAGATGTTCCCTATGCATCAGCCATAGGATCTATCATGTATGCAATGCTGTGTACCAGACCTGATGTATGCCTTGCTATAAGTTTAGCAGGGAGGTACCAAAGTAATCCAGGAGTGGATCACTGGACAGCGGTCAAGAACATCCTGAAATACCTGAAAAGGACTAAGGATATGTTTCTCATATATGGAGGTGACAAAGAGCTCATCGTAAAAGGTTACGTTGATGCAAGCTTTGACACTGATCCAGACGATTCTAAATCGCAAACCGGATACGTGTTTACATTAAACGGTGGAGCTGTCAGTTGGTGCAGTTCTAAACAAGGCGTCGTAGCGGGATCTACATGTGAAGCGGAATACATAGCTGCTTCGGAAGCAGCAAATGAAGGAGTCTGGATGAAGGAGTTCATATCCGATCTAGGTGTCATACCTAGTGCATCGGGTCCAATGAAAATCTTTTGTGACAATACTGGTGCAATTGCCTTGGCAAAGGAATCCAGATTTCACAAAAGGACCAAACACATCAAGAGACGCTTCAACTCCATCCGGGATCTTGTCCAGGTGGGAGACATAGAGATTTGCAAGATACATACGGATCTGAATGTTGCAGACCCGTTGACTAAGCCTCTTCCACGAGCAAAATATGATCAGCACCAAGGCTCCATGGGTGTTAGAATCATTACAGTGTAATCTAGATTATTGACTCTAGTACAAGTGGGAGACTGAAGGAAATATGCCCTAGAGGCAATAATAAAGTTATTATTTATTTCCTTATAATCATGATAAATGTTTATTATTCATGCTAGAATTGTATTTACCGGAAACATAATACATGTGTGAATACATAGACAAACAAAGTGTCACTAGTATGCCTCTACTTGACTAGCTCGTTAATCAAAGATGGTTATGTTTCCTAACCATGAACAATGAGTTGTTATTTGATTAACGAGGTCACATCATTAGTAGAATGATCTGATTGACATGACCCATTCCATTAGCTTAGCACCCGATCGTTTAGTATGTTGCTATTGCTTTCTTCATGACTTATACATGTTCCTATGACTATGAGATTATGCAACTCCCGTTTATCGGAGGAACACTTTGGGTACTACCAAACGTCACAACGTAACTGGGTGATTATAAAGGAGTACTACAGGTGTCTCCAATGGTCGATGTTGGGTTGGCGTATTTCAAGATTAGGATTTGTCACTCCGATTGTCGGAGAGGTATCTCTGGGCCCTCTCGGTAATACACATCACATAAGCCTTGCAAGCATTACAACTAATATGTTAGTTGTGAGATGATGTATTATGGAACGAGTAAAGAGACTTGCAGGTAACGAGATTGAACTAGGTATTGGATACCGACGATCGAATCTCGGGCAAGTAACATACCGATGACAAAGGGAACAACGTATGTTGTTATGCGGTCTGACCGATAAAGATCTTCGTAGAATATGTAGGAGCCAATATGGGCATCCAGGTCCCGCTATTGGTTATTGACCGGAGACGTGTCTCGGTCATGTCTACATTGTTCTCGAACTCGTAGGGTCCGCACGCTTAAGGTTACGATGACAGTTATATTATGAGTTTACATGTTTTGATGTACCGAAGGAGTTCGGAGTCCCGGATGAGATTGGGGACATGACGAGGAGTCTCGAAATGGTCGAGACGTAAAGATTCATATATTGGATGATATGGTTAGGCCAAGGGGTCAAGCTCATGAGGCTTTAGATCGGTGCAAAAGGAGTTTTGCGGAGTTCAGGGGGCCAAACGCCGGAGACCCTGGCGTCTGGCCCTGGGCCAGACGCCGAGGCCCATGGCGTCTGGGCCAGACGCCAAGGATTGTGGCGTTTGGTCCTGGAGTCCGAGTGGGACTCTTGCCTTTCGGGAAAAACCGACTTTGAGGAGGCTTTTGCTCCAAGTTTCGACCCCGGGGCTCAACATATAAATAGAGGGGCAGGGCTAGCACCAAAGACACAACAATTGATCCCTTGGATCTCTTAGCCGTGTGCGGTACCCCCCTCCACCATAGTCCACCTCGATAATATCGTAGCGGTGCTTAGGCGAAGCCCTGCGACGGTAGAACATCAAGATCGTCACCACGCCGTTGTGCTGACGGAACTCTCCCTCGACACTCGGCTGGATCGGAGTTCGAGGGACGTCATCGAGCTGAACGTGTGCTAGAACTCGGAGGTGCCGTAGTTTCGGTGCTTGATCGGTCGGGCCGTGAAGACGTACGACTACATCAACTGCGTTGTGCTAACACTTCCGCTTACGGTCTACAAGGGTATGTAGACAACACTCTCCCCTCTCGTTGCTATGCATCACATGATCTTGCGTGTGCATAGGAATTTTTTTGAAATTACTACGAAACCCAACACGGCTAAGGTAGCGCAGGGAGAACTACTGCAATTGTGTCCCGGTTCTTCCGGACGAGCACCTTAGTAGAGAAAGCAGAAAACTGACCGGCATGATGTGCCGAGAGCTGGTCGCTGTCCGAGAGGTACTAAAATCCTTAAAGATTTTCCGCTTTAGGCGATAAATCGGCTTTGTCCGACCAAGGCATATATAGCGCCCCAATTCGGCCTTCCGGATTCTAGGGGCTTCGCCGAAATTTAAAATTGTAGACTTCTATGGCTAAGTGAAAGTTATAAAGCCGCATAGTCCGATTGCCTCGTTCGCTGCGCTGGACACCTCCTTAAGGGACCAAACATTTGGATAAGGAGTGTTCGGGTTTTCCACGAACACCCCAGTGCTAGTCACGCGGGGGCGGAAGGCGACGACTGGCCTACTTTCAGGATTTTATAAACAGCCGCACAGAAGGTAATATTTTAAATAACAAAAGCGCTACATAGCATAAGTAACTTCGTCCTTAAAATACAAACATGACATAAACGAATTCATTCAAAAATGGTGTCCTTGGTACATTCGTCAGCCACGAGACGAGCACCCTTCATAACGCCATCATAGTATAGCTCGGGATGGCGATGTGCCTTGCCCTCCGGCGGTCCGTCCTTGACCAGCTTCTCCGCATCCATCTTGCCCCAATGCACTTTGACGTGGGCAAGGACCCGGCGGGCACCCTCGATGCACACGGATCGCTTGATCACCCCAAACCGCGGGCAGGCATCCACCATCTGCTTGATCAGGCCGAAGTAGCTACTGGGCACGAGCTCACCAGGCCACATCCGTACTATGAATCCTTTCATAGCCAGTTCGGCCGCCCTGTGGAGTTCGACCAACTGCTTCAGTTGGTCACTAAGAGGCATCGGGTGTTCGGCCGCAGCATACTGGGACCAGAACAGCTTCTCCATCGAGTTCCCCTCCTGCGCAAGGTAGAACTCCGCAGCGTCTGATATGCTGCGTGGTAGATCTGCGAATGCCCCTGGAGAGCTCCGAATTCGAGTAAGTAATAGAAACGCCTCCTCCACATGTTTGCTTTGCATAAAGAACTTCTTACCCGCTGCTATCTTCTTGGCCTCCTGGATCTCCTGCTGTGCTTTCTCGGCTTTGGCCTTGGTGTCTTTTAAGGTCATAAGGGCCTTCGCAAGCTCGGCCTCTTTAGCCTTGAGATCATGCTCCACGGACTCGCACTTCTTGCTGAGGTCCTGGAGCTCCTGTTGTACCTCACCTACCCTAGCACTTGCTTTTCGCGCTCTTTACATTCCGAGTCCGCCTTGTCTTTAGCCTCGGACAGCGCCTTCTTCAGGGCCGCCACTTCGGCGGGGGCCCCTGTTACACGGTCACGACACTTAGTTGTTAGACTCACCAATTCTGCCTATCCTTAAATATATAAGAACGGGAATTACTTACCCTTGTTCTCTTCGAGATGCCTCTTCGTGAGGTCGAGCTCTCCCTGCGCCTGCTCCAGGTCCCGCTTCAGATCGGCAACCTCGACAGTACGGGCAGCAGCAGCAAGCAGCACAGCCTGCTTATTCAAAATAATACTTATGATTAGACTCCTGCGGATTTTAATTGACCCTCTGCTCGGCTTTTCTTTCCGAACGCCAAACAGAGTATCAGGGGCTACTACCTATTGGGTGGTAATTTTGCACATATTTATTACTTACCTCGAAGCCTGTTAGGAGGCTGGTGCAAGCTTCGGTTAGTCCGCTCTTGGCGGACAAAACCTTCCGAATCACCGTACTCATAAGAGTATGGTGCCCTTCGTCCAGGGAAGCGCCACAAAGCGCTTCCAGCAAACCGCCCGGTGCTTCATGCGCAACAGAAGTCCGCGACACAGACGGCTCGCCCTCCTTAGCGAGGGGTCGCCTGCCTGAGTCCGGAACCATCGAAGGTTCCGGAATTGTGTTTGGCTCCAAGCCCGACTGGCCGTGGCTCTCGTCGACACGATCCGCGGGGATCTTGAACCCCACGTGTCCGATGTTTGGGACCCCGCCTCGTGGCGTCTCCAGAGTCACCTCCCCCCTCTCTGGGAGCCTTTGGGACAACACCTCCGTATCATCCACGGGTTGAGGAGTAGTGGCCGTCGGAAGCGAATTCATCTCCGAATTGCTCAGGGACCCGGAGGACGATACCTCGGGGTGATCCCTGGCTGGACTGCACATATGTTCGGCATTATAAATACAAAAACTATGAAGTGAAGTCATGATAGAATGCAAACACTTACGATCGCGCTAGGGGCTTTCGCCTGGGCAGCCACCCCTCCTTGCTGAGAGCGGCCGTGGCGGAGTAGTCCGGAAGGGGCCCCTTCCCTTTCTTGGACGCCCCAGCCTCCCCTCCTGGGGCGGCTTTTCTCTTCTTCTCCCCCCCGGTGGGGGAAGGTAGGATCTCTTCCTGATTCCCCCCGCCTCCGCGAGAGGAATCCGACTCGTCGTCATCAGACGACAGGGGAATGACGGCCCTGCGCCGAGGACCTTTTCCAGCCCTCGGGTCCGCCTCCCCGGACCCCTCATCCTTTCCGGATGGGGCGTCTTCTTCTTCTTCCTCCTCCCCTTCGTGGGAGGAGTCCGCCTCGTCGTCTTCGGATGAGGCGTCCGGCACAACCTTACGCCGGAGACCCTTTCGGATCCCCGGGGCCTTCTTCTCGGCCTTCTTCTCTGGCACCTTGTACGGTGCCGGGACCAGAATCTCTGTCAGGAGAACATCTGCTGGGTCTTCTGGCATCGGAGCCGGGCAGTAAACCTGCTCCGCCGTCTCCACGTAATCCTGAAGTAAATATGCACAACTACTTAAGGCACTCCAGTGAATGTATCGGGAAGAACTGGGCCCAATGTCGGTCTAAGAACTCACCGGCCTAGGAGCCCGCACGGCGTGAAGCCCACGGTCCTCGGATGTCGGAGGAGGCACTTCAGAGGCCTTGAACATCTCCTTCCATGCGCCTTTGTGCGTCATGTCGTAGAGCCTCTGGAGCGTCCGGTGCTCGGTGTGGACGAACTCCCACAGATTGACTGCCCGCCTCTGGCAGGGTAAGATTCGGCGAACGAGCATGACCTGGATCACGTTGACAAGCTTGATGTTCTTGTCCTTCATGATTTTGACGCATGTTTGGAGTTCGGCCAGCTCCGCGGAATCGCCCCAGGACAGGCTCTTCCTCTCCCAGGAGGTGAGCCGCATGAGGGCTCCGGATCGGAACTCGGGGGCCACCGCCCAGTTGGCGCCGCGCGGCTCGGTGATGTAGAACCACCCCGATTGCCATCCTTTTATGGTCTCCGCAAAGGAGCCGTCGAGCCATGTGACGTTGGGCATTCGGCCCACCATGGCCCCTCCACACTCCGCCTGTTGGCCTCTTACCACCTTTGGCTTCACGCAGAAAGTTTGCAGCCATAGGTCGAAGTGAGGCCGGATGCGGAGGAAGGCCTTGCACACGACGATGAACGCCGAGATGTTGAGGATGAAATTCGGGGCTAGATCGTGGAAATCTAGCCCGTAGTAGAACATAAGCCCGCGGACGAAGGGATGGAGTGGGAATCCCAGTCCACGGACAAAGTGGGTGACGAATACGACCCTCTCATGGGGTCCTGGGGTCGGAATGACCTGCCCGGCGTCTGGTAGACGGTGCGCTATGTCCGCGGCCTAATATCCGGCCGCCAGAAGATTGGTGATGTGCTTCTCCTTGATGGTGGAAGCCACCCACTTGCCTCCTGCTCCGGACATGTTTAGCTGTCCGAGGAAGACTTGGGCTTGGGCGCTGGAGCTCGAGGGGGCAAGAGTGGGCAAAGGAGGAAGAAGGCGTGGGTGAAAATGGGGGAATCTTATCCCTTTATAGAGGCGCCGGAAGCGGTGCGCCTCCCTACTTGCCCGTTGGGAATCGCTTGTTCCCAAGCGCCACGGTTAATGGCATGGTTAGATTACCCATGCCCGTATTGATGAGAATCCCATAATAAGGGGACACGATCTCTGCTTTGACAAGACATGTCACAGAAACCGCCTCGTGATATGCGTTGTAGCTGGTTGTGGGGAAACGGTTCGAATAGTGATCCTACCGTAATAACATGTCACGTCATCAGAAAAAGTTGTCAGCATATTGCATTTGTGAAATATCATTCTCTCTACGGTGGTGTGTGAAGATCATCTTGCGGATCCGGACACGGTCTACGTGTTCAATAACCATTTTGGAGTATTCGGAGGAGGAACCCGCCTTGCAATGCCAAAGACAATACTACGCGCCGGACTCATCGTCATTGAAGCCTGGTTCAGGGGCTACTGAGGGAGTCCTGGATTAGGGGGTATTCGGACAGCCGGACTGTGTACAACGTCCGAACTATTGAAGCATGGAGATACAAGACTCAAGACTTCGGCCCGTGTCTGGATGGGACTTTCCTTGGCGTGGAAGGCAAGCTTGGTGATCCGGATATTATATTTCCTTCCTTGTAACCGACTCCATGTAAACCCTAGCCCTCTATGGTGTCTATATAAACCGGAGAGGTTGGTCCTTAGAAGGCCGATCACAATTACATTCATACCATCATAGGCTAGCTCCTAGGGTTTAGCCTCCACGATCTCATGGTAGATCTACTCTTGTACTACCCATATCATCTATATTAATCAAGTAGGAAGTAGGGTTTTACCTCCATCGAGAGGGCCCGGACCTGGGTAACCATCTGTGTCCCTTACTTCTTCTTACCATCAGCCTTGACACACAGATTGGGACCCCCTACCCGAGATCCGCCGGTTTTGACACCGATAGTGGGCGATACAAGTCATACTGCTTACCAGCATGTTATACTTTGGTTCGGTGGTATTGTTGGATGAAGCGGCCCGGACGGACATTTCGCGTACACTTACGCGAGACTGGTTCTACCGACGTGCTTTGCACACAGATGGCTGGCGAGTGTCAGTTTCTCCAACTTTAGTTGAACCGAGTGTGGCTACGCCCGGTCCTTGAGAAGGTTAAAACATCACTAACTTGATGAACTATCGTTGTGGTTTTGATGCTTAGGTAAGAACGGTTCTTGCTCAGCCCGTAGCAGCCACGTAAAACTTGCAACAACAAAGTAGAGGCTGTCTAACTTGTTTTTGCAGGGCATGTGTGATGTGATATGGTCAAGGCATGATGCTATATTTTATTGTATGAGATGATCATGTTTTGTAACCGAGTTATCGGCAACTGGCAGGAGCCATATGGTTGTAGCTTTATTGTATGCAATGCAATCGCCCTGTAATTGCTTTACTTTATCACTAAGCGGTAGCAATAGTCATAGAAGATTTAGTTGGCGAGACGACAACGACGCTATGATGGAGATCAAGGTGTCGCGCCGGTGATGATGGTGATCATGACGGTGCTTCGGAGATGGAGATCACAAGCACAAGATGATGATGGCCATATCATATCACTTATATTGATTGCATCTGATGTTTATCTTTTATGCATCCTATCTTGCTTTGATTGACGGTAGCATTATAAGATGATCTCACACTTAATTTCAAGATAAAAGTGTTCTCCCTGAGTATGCACCGTTGCCACAGTTCGTCGTGCCCAGACACCACGTGATGATCGAGTGTGATAAACTCTAAGTCCGTCTACAATGGGTGCAAGCCAGTTTTGCACACGCAGAATACTCAGGTTAAACTTGACGAGCCTAGCATATACAAATATGGCCTCGGAACACTGAGACCGAAAGGTCGAGCGTGAATCATATAGTAGATATGATCAACATAGTGATGTTCACCATTGAAAACTACTCCATTTCACGTGATGATCGGTTATGGTTTAGTTGATTTGGATCACGTGATCACTTAGATGATTAGAGGCATGTCTATCTAAGTGGGAGTTCTTAAGTAATATGATTAATTGAACTTTAATTTATCATAAACTTAGTCCTGGTAGTATTAGCATATCTATGTTGTAGATCAATAGCTCGCGTTTAACTCCCCTGTTTTATTTTGATATGTTCCTAGAGAAAACTAAGTTGAAAGATGTTAGTAGCAATGATGCGGATTGGATCCGTGATCTGAGGTTTGTCCTCATTGCTGCATAGAAGAATTATGTCCTTGATGCACCGCTAGGTGACAGACCTATTGCAGGAGCAGATGCAAACGTTATGAACGTTTGGCTAGCTCAATATGATGACTACTTGATAGTTTAGTGCACCATGCTTAACGGCTTAGAATCGGGACTTCAAAGACATTTTGAACGTCATGGACCATATAAGATGTTCCAAGAGTTGAAGTTAATATTTCAAGCAAATACCCGAGTTGAGAGATATGAAGTCTCCAACAAGTTCTATAGCTAAAAGATGCAGGAGAATAGCTCAAGCAGTGAGCATGTGCTCAGATTGTCTGGGTACTACAATCGCTTGAATCAAGTGGGAGTTAATCTTCCAGATAAGATAGTGATTGACAAAATTCTCTAGTCACCATCACCAAGTTATTAGAACTTCATGATAAACTATAAATATACAAGGGATAACGGAAACAATTCCCAAAGCTCTTCGTGATGCTGAAATCGAAGAAAGGTAGAAATCAAGAAAAGCATCAAGTGTTGATGGTTGACAAGACCACTAGTTTCAAGAAAAAAGGGCAAAGGGAAGAAGGGGAACTTCAATAAGAACGGCAAGCAAGTTGCTTCTCAAGTGAATAAACCCAAGTTTGGACCTAAGCCTGAGACTAAGTGCTTCTACTGCAAAAGGGACTGGTCATTGGAAGCGGAACTGCCCAAGTATTTGGCGGATAGGAAGGATGGCAAAGTGAACAAAGGTATATTTGATATACAGATTATTGATGTGTATTTTACTAGTGTTCATAGCAACCCCTCAGTATTTCATACTGGTTCAGTTGCTAAGAGTAGTAACTCAAAATGGGAGTTGCAGAATGAACAGAGACTAGTTAAAGGTGAAGTGACGATGTATGTTGGAAATGGTTCCAAGATTGATATGATCATCATCGCACACTCCCTATACTTTCGGGATTAGTGTTGAAACTAAATAAGCGTTATTTGGTGTTTGCGTTGCGCATGAATATGATTTGATCATGTTTATTGCAATACGGTTATTCATTTAAGTTAGAGAATAATTGTTGTTCTGTTTACATGAATAAAACCTTCTATGGTCATATACCCAATGGTTTGTTGGATCTCGATCGTAGTGATACACATATTCATAATATTGAAGCCAAAAGATGCAAAGTTAATCATGATAGTGCAACTTATTTGTGGCATTGGCGTTTAGGTCATATTGATGTAAAGCGCATGAAGAAAATACATGGTGATCGGCTTTTGGAATCACTTGATTATGAATCAGTTGATGCTTGCAAACCATGCCTCATGGGCAAGATGACTAAGACTCTATTCTCCAAAACAATGGAGCAAACAACTGACTTATTGGAAATAATACATACTGATGTGTGCGGTCTAATGAGTGTTGAAGCTCATGGCAAGTATCGTTATTTTCTGACCTTCACAGATGATTTGAGCAGATATAAGTATATCTACTTAATGAAACACAAGTCTGAAAAATTTGAAACGTTCAAAGAATTTCTGAGTGAAGTGAAGAATCTTCGTAACAAGAAAATTAAGTTTCTACGATCTGATCGCAGAGGCGAATATTTGAGTTACGAGTTAGGTCTTCAATTAAAACAATGTGGAATAGTTTCACAAACTCATGCCACCTGGAACACCACATCATAATGGTGTGTCCGAACGTCATAACCATACTTTATTTTATATAGTGCAATCTATGATGTCTCTTACCGATTTACCACTATCATTTTGGGGTTATGCATTAGAGACAGCTGCATTCACTTTAAATAGGGCACCATCAAAATCCGTTGAGACGACGCCTTATGAACCGTGGTTTGGCAAGAAACCAAAGTTGTCGTTTCTTAAAGTTTGGGGCTGCGATGCTTATGTGCAAAAGTTTCAAACTGATAAGCACAAACCCAAATCGGAGAAGTGCGTCTTCATAGAATACCCAAACGAAATTGTTGGGTACACCTTCTATCACAGATCCGAAGGCAAAATCTTTGTTGCTAAGAATGGATCCTTTCTAGAGAAGGAGTTTCTCTCGAAAGAAATGAGTGGGAGGAAAGTAGAACTTGATGAGGTAACTGTACCTGCTCCCTTATTGGAAAGTAGTTCATCACAGAAATCTGTTCATGTGATTCCTACACCAATTAGTGAGGAAGCTAATGATGATGATCATGTAACTTCAGATCAAGTTACTACTGAACCTCGTAGGTCAACCAGAGTAAGATCCGCACAAGAGTGGTATGGTAATCCTGTTATGGAGGTCATGTTACTTGACCATGGCGAATCTACGAACTATGGGGAAGCGATGATGAGCCCAGATTCCGCAAAATGGCTTGAGGCCATGAAATCTGAGATGGGATCCATGTATGAGAACAAAGTGTGGACTTTGGTTGACTTTCCCGATGATCGGTAAGCCATTGAGAATAAATGGATCTTCAAGAGGAAGACGGACGCTGATAGTAGTGTTACTATCTACAAAGCTCGAATGGTCGTAAAAAGGTTTTCGACAAGTTCAAGGTGTTGACTACGATGAGATATCCTCACTCGTAGCGATGCTTAAGTCTGTCCGAATCATGTTAGCAAATTGTTGCATTTTATGATATTTTGCAAATGGATAAACAAAACTGCATTCCTTAATGGATTTATTAAAGAAGAGTTGTATATGATACAACCAGAAGGTTTTGTCAATCCTGAAGGTGCTAACAAAATATGCAAGCTCTAGCGATCCATCTATGGACTGGTGCAAGCATCTCGGAGTTGGAATATACGCTTTGATAAGTTGATCAAAGCATATAGTTTTAATACAGACTTGCGGTGAAGCCTGTATTTACAAGAAAGTTAATGGGAGCACTACAACATTTCTGATAAGCATATGTGAATGAAATATTATTGATCGGAAATAATGTAGAATTATTCTGCAAAGCATAAAGGAGTGTTTGAAAGGAGTTTTCAAAGAAAGACCTCGGTGAAGCTGCTTACATATTGAGCATCAAGATCTATAGAGATAGATCAAGACGCTTGATACGTTTTTTCAATGAGTACATACCTTGACAGGATTTTGAAGTAGTTCAAAATGGAACAGTCAAAGAAAGAGTTCTTGCCTGTGTTACAAGGTGTGAAATTGAGTGAGACTCAAAGCCCGACCACGACAAAAGATAGAAAGAGAATGAAAGTCATCCCTATGCCTCAGCCATTGGTTCTATAAAGTATGCCATGTTGTGTACCGGATCTATTGTATACCCTACACTGGTTTTGGCAAGGGAGTACAATAGTGATCTAGGAGTAGGTCACTGAACAACGGTCAAAATTATCCTTTGTGGAATAAGGATATGTTTCTCGATTATGGAGGTGACAAAAAGGTTCGTCATAAATGGTTATGTCGATACAAGTTTTGGCACTGATCCACATGACTCTAAGTCTTAATCTGGATACATATTGAAAGTGGGAGCAATTAGCTAAATTAGCTCCGTAGAGAGCATTGTAGACATAGAAATTTGCAAAATACATACGGATCTGAATTTGGCAGACCCATTTGACTAAACTTATCTCACAAGCAAAACATGATCACACCTTAGTACTCTTTGGGTGTTAAATAACATAAACGATGTGAAATAGATTACTGACTCTAGTAAACCCTTTGAGTGTTGGTCACATAGCAATGTGAACTATGTGTGTTAATCACATGGTGATGTGAACTATTGTTGTTAAATCACATGGCGATTTGAGCTAGATTATTGACTCTAGTGCAAGTGGGAGACTGAAGGAAATATGCCCAAGAGGCAATAATAAAGTGATTATTTATTTCCTTATTTCATGATAAATGTTTATTATTCATGCTATATTTGTATTAACCGGAAACATAATACATGTGTGAATACATAGACAAACAAAGTGTGACTAGTATGCCTCTACTTTACTAGCTCGTTAATTAAAGATGGTTATGTTTCCTAACCATAGACATGAGTTGTCATTTGATTAACAGGATCACATCATTAGGAGAATGATGTGATTGACTTGACCCATTCCGTTAGCTTAGCACTTGATCGTTTAGTATTCTGCTATTGCTTTCTTCATGACTTATACATGTTCCTATGACTATGAGATTATGCAACTCCCGTTTACCGGAGGAACACTTTGTGTGCTACCAAACGTCACAACGTAACCGGGTGATTATAAAGGTGCTCTATAGGTGTCTCCGAAGGTACTTGTTGGGTTGGCGTATTTCGAGATTAGGATTTGTCACTCCGATTGTCGGAGAGGTATCTCTGGCCCACTCGGTAATGCACATCACTATAAGCCTTGCAAGCATTGTAACTAATGAGTTCGTTGCGGGATGATGTATTATGGAACGAGTAAAGAGACTTGCCGGTAACGAGATTGAACTAGGTATTGAGATACCGACGATCGAATCTCCGGCAAGTAACATACCGATGACAAAGGGAACAACGTATGTTGTTATGCGGTTTGACCGATAAAGATCTTCGTAAAATATGTGGGAGCCAATATGAGCATCCAGGTTCCGCTATTGGTTATTGACTGGAGAATTGTCTCGGACATGTCTACATAGTTCTCGAACCCGTAGCTTCCGCACGCTTAAAGTTCAGTGACGATTTGTATTATGAGTTATGTAATTTGATGTACCGAAGGTAGTTCAGAGTCCCGGATGAGATCTAGGACATGACGAGGAGTCTAGAAATGGTCGAGACGTAAAGATCGATATATTGGATGACTATATTCGGACATCGAAAAGGTTCCGAGTGATTTGGGTATTTTTTGGAGTACCGGGGAGTTACGGGAATTCACCGGGAGAAGTATTGGGCCTTATTGGGCCATACGGGAATAGAGGAGAGAGGCCAAAAGGAAGGAGGCGTGCACCCCCCTCTGGTCCGAGTTGGACAAGGGGTGCAACCCCCTTTTCCTTCTCCCTCTCCCCCTCTTTCCTTCTCTCCTATTCCGGAATGGAAAGGGGAATCCTACTAGGACTTGGGAGTCCTAGTAGGACTCCCTACACTTGGCGCGCCCCCTCTAGGGCTGGCCTCTCCCTCCCTCCTTTATATACGAGGGCAGGGGGGCACCTCTAGACACAACAATTGATATCTTGATCTCTTAGCCGTGTGCGGTGCCCCCCTCCACCATAATCCACCTCGACCATATCGTAGCGGTGCTTAGACGAAGCCCTGCGTCGGTAGCAACATCATCACCGTCATCACGCCGTCGTGCTGACGGAACTCTCCCTCAAAGCTCGGTTGGATCGGAATTCGAGGGATGTCATCGAGCTGAACGTGTGCTGAAGTCGGAGGTGTCGTACGTTCGGTACTTGGATCGGTCGGATCATGAAGACGTAGGACTACATCAACCGCGTTGTGCTAACGCTTCCGCTTTCGGTCTACGAGGGTACGTGGACAACACTCTCCCCTCTCGTTGTTGTGCATCACCATGATCTTGCGTGTGCGTAGGAATTTTTTTGAAATTACTATGTTCCCCAACAGTGGTATTAGATACTGGTTTTATGCGTAGATGTTATATGCACGAGTAGAACACAAGTGAGTTGTGGGCGATACAAGTCATACTGCTTACCAGCATGTCATACTTTGGTACGGCGGTATTGTTGGATGAAGCGGCCCGGACCGACATTACGCGTACGCTTACGCGAGACTGGTTCTACCGACATGCTTTGCACACAGGTGGCTGGCGGGTGTCAGTTTCTCCAACTTTAGTTGAACCGAGTGTGGCTATGCCCGATCCTTGAGAAGGTTAAAACAACACTAACTTTATGAACTATCGTTGTGGTTTTGATGCGTAGGTAAGAACGGTTCTTGCTCAGCCCGTAGCAGCCACGTAAAACTTACAACAACAAAGTAGAGGACGTCTAACTTCTTTTTGCAGGGCATGTTGTGATGTGATATGGTCAAGGCATGATGCTATATTTTATTGTATGAGATGATCATGTTTTGTAACCGAGTTATCGGCAACTGGCAGGAGCCATATGGTTGTCACTTTATGGTATGCAATGCAATCGCCCTGTAATTGCTTTACTTTATCACTAAGCGGTAGCGATAGTCGTAGAAGCAATAGTTGGCGAGACGACAATGATGGTACAATGGAGATCAAGGTGTCGCGCCAGTGACGATGGTGATCATGATGGTGCTTCGGAGATGGAGATCACAAGCACAAGATGATGATAGCCATATCATATCACTTATATTGTTTGCATGTGATGTTTATCTTTTATGCATCTTATCTTGCTTTGATTGACGGTAGCATTATAAGATGATCTCTCACTAAATTTCAAGATAAAGGTGTTCTCCCTGAGTATGCACTGTTGCCAAAGTTCGTCGTGCCCAGACACCACGTGATGATCGGGTGTGATAAGCTCTACGTCCATCTACAATGGGTGCAAGCCAGTTTTGCACACGCAGAATACTCAGGTTAAACTTGACGAGCCTAGCATATGCAGATATGGCCTCGGAACACTGAGACCAAAAGGTCAAGCGTGAACCATATAGTAGATATGATCAACATAGTGATGTTCACCATTCAAAACTACTCCATTTCACGTGATGATCGGTTATGGTTTAGTTGATTTGGATCACGTGATCACTTAGATGATTAGAGGGATGTCTATCTAAGTGGGAGTTCTTAAGTAATACGATTAATTGAACTTTAATTTATCATGAACTTAGTCCTGGTAGTATTAGCATATCTATGTTGTAGATCAATAGCTCGCGTTTAACTCCCCTGTTTTATTTTGATATGTTCCTAGAGAAAACTAAGTTGAAAGATGTTAGTAGCAATGATGCGGATTGGATCCGTGATCTGAGGTTTACCCTCATTGCTGCACAGAAGAATTATGTCCTTGATGCACCGCTAGGTGACAGACCTATTGCAGGAGCAGATGCAGACGTTATGAATGTTTGGCTAGCTCAATATGATGACTACTTGATAGTTTAGTGCACCATGCTTAACGGCTTAGAATCGGGACTTCAAAGACGTTTTGAACGTCATGGACCATATAAGATGTTCCAAGAGTTGAAGTTAATATTTCAAGCAAATACCCGAGTTGAGAGATATAAAGTCTCCAACAAGTTCTATAGCTAAAAGATGGAGGAGAATAGCTCAAGCGGTGAGCATGTGCTCAGATTGTCTAGGTACTACAATCGCTTGAATCAAGTGGGAGTTAATTAATCTTCTAGATAAGATAGTGATTGACAGAATTCTCTAGTCACCATCACTAAGTTATTAGAACTTCGTTATATACTATAAATATACAAGGGATAACGGAAAAAATTCCCAAAGCTCTTCGTGATGCTGAAATCGATGAAAGGTAGAAATCAAGAAAAGCATCAAGTGTTGATGGTTGACAAGACCACTAGTTTCAAGAAAAAAGGGCAAAGGGAAGAAGGGGAACTTCAAGAAGAACGTCAAGCAAGTTGCTGCTCAAGTGAAGAAAGCCAAGTCTGGACCTAAGGCTGAGACTAAGTGCTTCTACTGCAAAGGGATTGGTCACTGGAAGCGGAACTGCCCCAAGTATTTGGCGGATAAGAAGGATGGCAAAGTGAACAAAGGTATATTTGATATACAGATTATTGACGTGCATTTTACTAGTGTTCATAGCAACCCTTCGGTATTTGATACTGGTTCAGTTGCTAAGAGTAGTAACTCAAAACGGGAGTTGCGGAATGAACAGAGACTAGTTAAAGGTGAAGTGACGATGTGTGTTGGAAATGGTTCCAAGATTAATATGATCATCATCGCACACTCCCTATACTTTCGGGATTAGTGTTGAAACTAAATAAGAGTTATTTGGTGTTTGCGTTGAGCATGAATATGATTTGATCATGTTTATTGCAATACGGTTATTCATTTAAGTTAGAGAATAATTGTTGTTCTGTTTACATGAATAAAACCTTCTATGGTCATATACCCAATGGTTTGTTGGATCTCGATCGTAGTGATACACATATTCATAATATTGAAGCCAAAAGATGCAAAGTTAATAATGATAGTGCAACTTATTTGTGGCACTGTCGTTTAGGTCATATTGGTGTAAAGCGCATGAAGAAAATCCATGCTGATGGGATTTTGGAATCACTTGATTATGAATTAGTTGATGCTTGCAAACCATGCCTCATGGGCAAGATGACTAAGACTCCGTTCTCCTGAACAATGGAGCAAGCAACTGACTTATTGGAAATAATACATACTGATGTGTGCGGTCTAATGAGTGTTGAAGCTCACGGCAAGTATCATTATTTTCTGAACTTCACAGATGATTTGAGCAGATATAAGTATATCTACTTAATGAAACACAAGTCTGAAACATTTGAAACGTTCAAAGAATTTCAGAGTGAAGTGAAGAATCTTCGTAACAAGAAAATTAAGTTTCTACGATCTGATCGCAGAGGCAAATATTTGAGTTACGAGTTTGGCTTCAATTAAAACAATGTGGAATAGTTTCACAAACTCATGCCACCTGGAACACCACATCATAATGGTGTGTCCGAACGTCATAACCATACTTTATTGGATATAGTGCAATCTATGATGTCTCTTACCGATTTAGCACTATCGTTTTGGGTTATGCATTAGAGACAACTGCATTCACTTTAAATAGGGTACCATCAAAATCCGTTGAGACGACGCCTTATGAACTGTGGTTTGGCAAGAAACCAAAGTTGTCATTTCTTAAATTTTGGGGCTGCAATGCTTATGTGCAAAAGTTTCAAACTGATAAGCTCGAACCCAAATCGGAGAAGTGTGTCTTCATAGAATACCCAAAGGAAACTGTTGGGTAAACCTTCTATCACAGATCCAAAGGCAAAATCTTTGTTGCTAAGAATGGATCCTTTCTAGAGAAGGAGTTTCTCTCAAAAGAAGTGAGTGCGAGGAAAGTAGAACTTGATGAGGTAACTGTACCTGCTCCCTTATTGGAAAGTAGTTCATCACAGAAATCTGTTCATGTGATTCCTACACCAATTAGTGAGGAAGCTAATGATGATGATCATGTAACTTGAGATCAAGTTACTACTGAACCTCGTAGGTCAACCAGAGTAAGATCCGCACAAGAGTGGTATGGTAATCCTGTTATGGAGGTCATGTTACTTGACCATGGCGAATCTACGAACTATGGGGAAGCGATGATGAGCCCAGATTCCGCAAAATGGCTTGAGGCCATGAAATCTGAGATGGGATCCATGTATGAGAACAAAGTGTGGACTTTGGTTGACTTTCCCGATGATCGGTAAGCCATTGAGAATAAATGGATCTTCAAGAGGAAGACGGACGCTGATAGTAGTGTTACTATCTACAAAGCTCGAATGGTCGTAAAAAGGTTTTCGACAAGTTCAAGGTGTTGACTACGATGAGATATCCTCACTCGTAGCGATGCTTAAGTCTGTCCAAATCATGTTAGCAAATTGTTGCATTTTATGAAATCTGGCAAATGAATAAACAAAATTGCATTCCTTAATGGATTTATTAAAGAAGAGTTGTATATGATACAACCAGAAGGTTTTGTCAATCCTAAAGGTGCTAACAAAATATGCAAGCTCCAGTGATCCATCTATGGACTCGTGCAAGCATCTCGGAGTTGGAATATACGCTTTGATAAGTTGATCAAAGCATATAGTTTTAATACAGACTTGCGGTGAAGCCTGTATTTACAAGAAAGTTAGTGGGAGCACTACAGCATTTCTGATAAGTATATGTGAATGAAATATTGTTGATCGGAAATAATGTAGAATTATTCTACAAAGCATAAAGGAGTGTTTGAAAGGAGTTTTCAAAGAAAGACCTCGGTGAAGCTGCTTACATATTGAGCATCAAGATCTATAGAGATAGATCAAGACGCTTGATAAGTTTTTTCAATGAGTACATACCTTGATAGGATTTTGAAGTAGTTCAAAATGGAATAGACAAAGAAAGAGTTCTTGCCTGTGTTACAAGGTGTGAAATTGAGTGAGACTCAAAGCTCGACCACGGCAGAAGATAGAAAGAGAATGAAAGTCATTCCCTATGCCTCAGCCATTGGTTCTATAAATGTGACGCCCGAGTAACTAAGCTACAACAACCCTCTACTAATGATGCCACGTCACTTCGATTACTGTTGATAATCTCGCGTGAGTTCGAAACCGATTCAAATTCAAATTAAAAATCAAGCAGACAATAAAACTTTTCAAATAGTAAAACTAAAATGTTCAGAGTGAACCAGATATTGCATAGGTAATTATAGTGGAGAAAACGTCTTTTTATATAAAATATTTAACTCCACTAAATTAATTAAAACAACAGTAAGACTAATATTTAAATGCCTTTTAAATACTAAACAAATATAAAATAATTGTTTAGGGTGCGAAATTAATTATGGCATTGTTATTAGTATTAGTACTAATTTAGGTGCTAGGTTTATAGTTTGTAAAACTAAAGTAAAATAGAAACAGAAAATAAATAAAAGGAAAAGGGCAAAACAAAATCACATACCCCCCGGCCAATTGGGCCAAACGGCCCAGCCGGCCAGCCCAACTGGACACAACCGGCCAGCCTAGCCACCCCGCTCTAACCCTAGCCCTCACCTCTCGCTCCCTTCATTCCCTCCCGTGCGCCGCCACACACACACGACGCACGAAACGCCTCTGCCCGATCCCCACTTCCCCCTCGCTCCTCTCACTCCCTCGTCTCTCCCTCCCCCCGATCCAGATCGGATTGGGGCTGGCCCCGTGGCCGTCGCCCTGTGCCGCCTCGCAGGCCCCCGCCCTCGTCCTCGCGCCCCGTCCCCTCTCCCTCGACGACTCCTCTCGCTGCGCCGACCGCGACCGTGCCCTCGACGCCTGACGCCGCCCCGGCGCTCGATGCCGGAGCCACCACGCCGGCCTGCCTCCCCGTCGTCCTCTATGTCGTCACCGTCGCCACCTCGAGCTCACTGTCGCACACCTGCAGGGCCTAGTGAGCATCGCCCCTCTCCTCTCCCCCTCTGCTTCCGTCGCCGGATCCGAGCACGCCCGTCGTTCGCGCCGTGGCATGCTGCCGTCCATGATAGCTACCGGCCTCGTGCTGCTTCGCCACCGTCGCACCCCACACGTGATCACCGCACCACTCTGTCGTGCGCGCGCGCACTCGCGCTCCCCGCGCCCGATGCCGCGGCCTCCTTCCCCACACAGTGCCCTTGGCTGCGACCCCGCATCCCTGCGCTTGCCGGCGTACGCTCGCTGCTCCCTGTGCCGCACGCCCCCATTGCCGCCGGCGCTCGCGCCCGCGAGCCCCGTGGCTCCGCTTCACCCCCCCGTTAACCCGAGCCTAGTGCACCGCGCCCGTTTGGCCTCTGGGCCAATGACAACGGGGCCCAGCCCCTGGAACATTTTAATAAAAAAAGAAGAAAAGAATTTTTAAAAAAAGTAATAATAAATAAAAATGTTAATTAATTAATTAATTAATTAATTAATTAACTTAATTAATCCTAATTAGATCAACCTAATCACCTAGGTTAGTTAATTAATCTGTTAGGTTAGTTAGCAGTCAATGACAGCTCGGACCCACACGTCAGTTTGACCAAGTCAACCCCCTGTTGACTGCTGACGTCATGCTGGCATCATGGTGACGTCAGCAAACACTATTATGGATAATGTTAGTTTAAATTAATTAAATAAATTCTAAAATGATTTAAAACTATAGAAAATCATATAAAATAAACCGTAGCTCAGATGAAAATACTTTCTACATGAAAGTTGCTCAGAACGACGAGACGAATCCGGATATGCAGCTCGTTCATCTGCCACGCGTCCCTAGCATAGTGAACCTGCAACATTTCACCTCCGGTTCATCTGCCCGAAAACGCGAAACACCGGGAATACTTTCCCGGATGTTTCCCCCCTTCACCGGTATCACCTCCTACTGCGTTAGGGCACACCTGGCACCGTTACTTGTTATGTCATGCATCATTATGCATCTGTTTGCATTGTATTCATTGTTTCTTCCCTCTCTTCTCTCCGGTAGACTACGAGACCGACGCCGCTGCTACCCAGTACGACTACGGTGTTGACGACCCCTCCTTCTCGGCTGAGCTTCCAGGCAAGCC
>NC_041381.1:197231082-197250312 GCF_002162155.2 Triticum dicoccoides
ATCACCGGATATCGCCTATTCTTCTCTATATTGCTTGCATTAGAGTAGTGTAGCATGTTACTATTCGGTTACTCCTGTTCTGTTGCATAGCCTGTCATTGTTGCTACAGTCATTGATACCTTACCCGCAATCCTAAATGCTTAGTATAGGATGCTAGTTTATCATCATTGGCCCTACATTCTTGTCAGTCTGCCTTGCTATACTATTGGGTCGTGATCACTCGGGAGGTGATCACGGGTATATACTATACACATATATACATACTATACAGATGGTGACTAAAGTCGGGTTGGCTCGAAGAGTACCCGTGAGTGATTCACGGATTGGGGGCTGAAAGGACCTTTGTCTTGACGGCCCTCTATGTGGATCTTTGTGGCGGAGCTACAGGGCAGGTTGAGACCACCTAGGCGAGACGTGGGCCTGGCCCTGGTCGGCGTTCGCGGTTGCTTCATAATAACACGCTTAACGAGATCTTGGTATTTGATCTAAGTCTGGCCACTGGCCTATACGCACTAACCAACTACGCGGGAAAGATATGGGCACTCGACGTCGTGGTATCAGCCGAAGCCTTCTAGACGTCAGCGACTGAGCAGCGCGCGCCAGATTGAACCGCGTAACGTGACTTCCTTTGTAATGGAGGTTGCTAGGTCTGCTTCCAGCCGCCCTCGCAACATGCAGGTGTGCAATGGGCGATGGGCCCAAACCCCTGCGCCATAGGAGTTAGACCGGCGTGCTGACCTCTCTGTTAGGCCTAGGTGGGGCTACGACGTATTGATCTTCCGAGGCCGGGCATGACCCAGGAAAGTGTGTCCGGCCAAATGGGATCGAGCGTGTTGGGTTATGTGGTGCACCCCTGCAGGGAAGTTTATCTATTCGAATAGCCGTGTCCCTCGGTAAAAGGACGACCCGGAGTTGTACCTTGACCTTATGACAACTAGAACCGGATACTTAATAAAACACACCTAGACAAGTTCCACAGACAACCTGGTGATTGCTTTTCCACAGGGCGACGAGGAGGGGATCGCCGGGTAGGATTATGCTATGCGATGCTACTTGGAGGACTTCAATCTACTCTCTTCTACATGCTGCAAGACGGAGGATGCCAGAAGCGTAGTCTTCGACAGGATTAGCTATCCCCCTCTTATTCTGGCATTCTGCAGTTCAGTCCACTGATATGGCCCTTTACACATATACCCATGCATATGTAGTATAGCTCCTTGCTTGCGAGTACTTTGGATGAGTACTCACGGTTGCTTTCTCCCCCCCTTTCCCCCCTTTCCTTTCTTTCTGGTTGTCGCAACCAGATGCTGGAGTCCAGGAGCCAGACGCCACCGTCGACGACGACTCCTACTACACCGGAGGTGCCTACTACTACGTGTAGCCCGCTGACGACGACCAGGAGTAGTTAGGAGGATCCCAGGCAGGAGGTCTGCGCCTCTTTCGATCTGTATCCCAGTTTGTGCTAGCCTTCTTAAGGCAGACTTGTTTAACTTATGTCTGTACTCAGATATTGTTGCTTCCGCTGACTCGTCTATGATCGAGCACTTGTATTCGAGCCCTCGAGGCCCCTGGCTTGTATTATGATGCTTGCATGACTTATTTATGTTTTTAGAGTTGTGTTGTGATATCTTCCCGTGAGTCCCTGATCTTGATCGTACACGTTTGCGTGCATGATTAGTGTATGATTAAATCGGGGGCGTCACAAGTTGGTATCAGAGCCGACTGCCTGTAGGAATCCCCTTTCCAACTCCTTGGCCGAAGTTGAGTCTAGTCGATGAAAATTGTTTTACTAACTTGGCTGTGCGGCCCATGGACCCACGTCGCCAATTGGGTGGTATTAGGATCTTTTATTCCTCATCTATACTCCGGGGTTCTGATCTCTCTTCTATTCGGTTTAAATGATTTTACCAACGCTAACTCTAGGTTCTCGTAATTACTTCCTCCCGGAGAGCCCCTCACTCCAGATGATTGCTTGGTGCACTGAAGGATTCCAAAGATACTCTTCGATGTTCTCTCAAGACTTTATGCTCACCGCTTGTTGCTATTCCCTACCACTGTTATATTATTATGGATAACTACATGCACTTTTCCTTTCAATCCCGTTGATCTTGTTATTACAAGATACCCCGAAATTCTCTCTATTGTTCCGAGAATACTTTCTGCCTACTGCCTTGCAGTTCTTGCCACATGAATACCCCCCTACGAATAATTCCTCGCACTTACCGAGTATCCGCTCAACCCCACTGATCAAGTGTTTTGCAAAAGACTTCGAAATACCATTCGATCTTCCGAAAATCCTGAGCAGCCTATTGCTCTTGAAATTCTTGCTTGCTTACGTTATGGTTGATCCCATAATCTAGTAATCTTATTGGTATCCTTTTTCATTATCATTTTTAGTTCGTTGATTCAATATGTTGCGGTTACTCACAATCCTCAATGAATCCTAGAATTCGCCCTTCCGACTCAGACGTCATTTTGAACAGGAGCTGGTTCTCAACCAATCAAATTGCCGTCGATCGTACTCCTAAGTATACTCAACTTACCCATCCTTAATCAGAGTGCTTTGCTTCTGATCCCTTGATTTGTAAATCATAATACCTTTGCATTTGAGCTTTGAATTAGTCGGTTGTTCTTATAAACTGATCTCCTTGCATTCTTTCTTCCTGTGGTTGTATGCCGATACTCACACCAGAACCTTTGTGGCCACCAGATCCTTTATTGGATTTTATCCGACAATGTCCTTCGTATTCAATAACTTTGTGAGTCTTTTCTCGGATACATAATGCCTTTGGTAAATTGTATCCTCTGCCTTGTCGAACATTCTCTACTTTCGAGCTTGTGTTACTTACTCCTGAAGTTTGTGGTATATGTTCCTAAGAGACCTTGATATGGGTCGAACCTATGCCTTTTTCTAATCTGTGTGAACCCGGAAACTACTACGGGTCATACTCTATTGATGTTATGTCAGATAAAATTTCAACACTACAACTTCGTCGCAGGCGAGAAGTGAGTGAAAGGTTATGCATTAGAGAAGTGGGAGTCGACCTTGAACTTTGTGTTCATGCCCATGGGCACGATGTAGATCCTATCATGGAAGCTTCTTGAAATAATAACCATTTCCATAATAAATATCATCTGGTATCTGTGAATTGATCTTTTGCAGTCGTGGTTCCGACCATGATCTCCTTTAAATACCATTTCTCGTGCATGTTTAAGCACTTACCTTCTATAAAGCAATACCCCAGTCCAAGCTCTACTTTGGACTGTCATCGAGTATTACCCCCTGGTATCTCGAGATTATCTTGGAACTGCATAACTTCTTATGAGTTCTTCATCAAGTACTACATTCTCACTGATTACAATTTTTCATGGATTCTGAGTTATTAAACACTCAAAGACACCAATAACTGAACCGAGTCTGCACTGCGGTTCAACTACTCTTAGTAATCTTCTTTAAGTATGAGTTTGTACCCGATCAAGCCATTCCTAGCCTGATCGGCTATATCCTTATCGTGCAACTTTTTAACTGTGCTACCTGGTCCTTATTCCCGGAGCACCACTTTCGACAATGAGCTAAGCTTACGTCGATTTTCCTCGTCATAGCATTTCGCCTTGAACAACAAGCTTGATTTTGAGTTTGTGTCGTACTCGTGGTTCCAATAACCTTTCGCTTCGGCATTCCTTTGACTTGATGTCATCGCCGAGCGGTTACTTCTTCTTGAAACCTCTCGACAAAGTTGCCGGGATCATCATCAACATTTTGAGTCCTTCCTGGGCATCAAATGAATTCATGATGGTAAGTGCCATCCTCGTCCCTTGGTAATTTGAGTTACCATCGACAACGTATTTACCTTCCTTTCATCACAAACTTGTTCTTGTTAAGGATGCAACTTGCGATTCAGTTTGTGTTATGTTCTACCTTGAAGTATTACTGTCCCTTATGTCAAGGATGTTGCAAGGATTACTCCACCTCTTAAGAATTTTGGGTATTGTGATGCCTCTCGCCATCACCCTTCTTTTTTGTCCCCGTGTTGCTTCTAACCGAAATACCAGTAAATGAACTTTGCCGTGAGACTTCAGTATTCTTAGCAACCTTATTGCTTTGGAGTTAATGGACAATAAATCCAACTTAGTGTGTTGGTTGCTGAATCACCATTCTGGCATTGATCGTGCATCCCAGCCCATATTTCGGGTGCACCTTTCAACCAATGCTTAAATGTGTATGGTTTCCTTGAGCATACACCATTAAATCGTTTGATCTGACAGATGTTATCTCCTTGTTCACCTAATTGTGGAAATACATCTTTTGGGACTCTCGATGGATTGTCGTTGAGTTCATCAGCCACCCCCTCATCCTCTCCTTGGTTTAATGATGAACTCATGATTCGGAACTTGCTTCCATAGTTCATTCCCCGAGTATCTTGCAACGCCGTCGCGTCAAATTGGGTCGCACCTTTTTCATCTCAGGCATCCTGAGTCTGAGGTATCATGACACCAATCGGATGTGAATCTTGGTCAGATATGATGGTTGGGACAACTTTCCAGGAGTTATGATGATGGTTCTTAGATGACCCGATAAGATGATGTCATGCCTAGCACCCCCTAGCTGGAGGACCTATCATTATAATTTCTTTTTCAAGGATAACCATTCTTCCTGGAGGAAATTGTAAGACTTATTTTATAAGTTGCCCCTGATGGATCATTTGTGTTTCCACAGTCCGGCCCTTGATTGAAACACCATATCATTGCTACCTCGAAGCATGACTATGATACCCCGCTCATCAACAAGAACATTGGAGGCGCGATGCTAAATGTTTCTTGGTCAGTTATCCAAACACCACTCTCAAGAAATTTCTCTCCCCTTACCTAAAGAGTTTTCTACATTATATCCTATCATGGATATCATGCTCTGCTTTTCCTTGGGAAGGATATACCCTTGAAATATGTGTTTTAACACATTTTCCTTTCCATTGTTCTGTTTAATCTGATAACCATATTTTCCATTCCATTGGTTGGTTTAACGTTGCTTGTGATCTATATGATCTAAGAAGTAATATTCTCCTGCTTATGTAAACATCTCGGTGTACAATTTTGTCAGCAAGACCCTGTTACTATTGTTGATGACATTCCGGTAGCCACCGATGGACGAGAACTTTGCCTATTGGTCTGCCTTGTTCGACGAGCAGGAAAATGGTTCTCTTCGTCCCTCGCCCTTGGTACCGACGTTGTTGCCGACATAGCTGACAAGCTATTCACTGACATGCCTCCCTGTCGCGTCTGTGCAAGATGTCACCACCCTTCCTACTTTCAACCCACATGGTGGGCCCATAACCCACAGTTCCACAGGATCGAAACCTGACTCTCCTGTACAACCTTTTGTCAAAGTTATTCCTTGCGCTTGACTTCGTATGTAATTCACGGGACACCTGCCTAGTGATCTATTATGGTATGAGACGCAATACTTATTCACATTGCTCTGAACCCCTTTCACACTTCGTTTCAGGCAACGAACAATTGCCTATGCGCTTGAAACTTCTATTCCGCACCTTCTTACTTTCCTCTTGATATTTTCTTAAGTTTCAATTCGAGAGTTACTATCCGCCACCCTCCCTGATGTTCTCTACTCGATACGTAACCTTGTAGAGGTCAGATCTTCCGAAGATACCCCTTATCATTTTTCATAAGTACAATGGGACTCCCGAAGAAAGGATGAAGACTTCATCATGATGACCTAAAGCAGAGAAATGAAGACATCAACAAGAGGATTCAACTTTTTCGAGAAGGCCAACCAAGACCGAGATGACTCGTTAGAATTTCGTAACCAAAATTTCCCCCCTTACTCCCGCTCCTAAATCTCGGGACGAGATTTCTTATAGTGGAGGAGAATTGTGACGCCCGGGTAACTAAGCTACAACAACCCTCTACTAATGATGCCACATCACTTCGATTACTGTTGATAATCTCGCGTGAGTTCGAAACCGATTCAAATTCAAATTAAAAATCAAGCAGACAATAAAAGTTTTCAAATAGTAAAACTAAAATGTTCAGAGTGAACCAGATATTGCATAGGTAATTATAGTGGAGAAAACGTCTTTTTATATAAAATAGTTAACTCCACTAAATTAATTAAAACAACAGTAAGACTAATATTTAAATGCCTTTTAAATACTAAACAAATATAAAATAAGTGTTTAGGGTGCCAAATTAATTATGGCATTGTTATTAGTATTAGTACTAATTTAGGGGCTAGGTTTATAGTTTGTAAAACTAAAGTAAAATAGAAACAGAAAATAAATAAAAGGAAAAGGGCAAAACAAAATCACATACCCCCCGGCCAATTGGGCCAAACGGCCCAGCCGGCAAGCCCAACTGGACACAACCGGCTAGCCCAGCCACCCCGCTCTAACCCTAGCCCTCACCTCTCGCTCCCTTCATTCCCTCCCGTGCGCTGCCACACACACACGACGCACGAAACACCTCTACCCGATCCCCACTTCCCCCTCGCTCCTCTCACTCCCTTGTCTCTCCCTCCCCCCGATCCAGATCGGATCGGGGCTGGCCCCGTGGCCGTCGCCCTGTGTCGCCTCGCAGGCCCCCGCCCTCGTCCTCGCGCCCCCTTCCCCTCTCCCTCGACGACTCCTCTCGCTGCGCCGACCGCGACCGCACCCTCGACGCCCGCCGCCGCCCCGCCGCTCGATGCCGGAGCCACCACGCCGGCCTGCCTCCCCGTCGTCCTCTACATCGTCACCGTCGCCACCTCGAGCTCACTATCGCACACCTCCAGGGCCTAGTGAGCATGGCCCCTCTCCTCTCCCCCTCTGCTTCCGTCGCCGGATCCGAGCGCGCCCGTTGTTCGCGCCGTGGCATGCTGCCGTCCATGATGGCTACCGGCCTCGTGCTACTTCGCCACCGTCGCACCCCACACGCGATCACCCCACCACTCTGTCATGCGCGCGCGCACTCGCGCTCCCCGCGCCCGATGCCGCGGCCTCCTTCCCCACACAGTGCCCTTGGCTGCGACCCCGCATCCCTGCGCTTGCCGGCGTACGCTCGTTGCTCCCTGTGCCGTACGCCCCCATGACCGCCGGTGCTCGCGCCCGCGAGCCCCGTGGCTCCGCTTCACCCCCCCCCCGTTAACCCGAGCCCAGTGCACCGCGCCCGTTTGGCCTCTGGGCCAATGACAACGGGGCCCAGCCCCTGGAACATTTTAATAAAAAAAGAAGAAAAGAATTTTTTTTAAAAGTAATAATAAATAAAAATGTTAATTAATTAATTAAGTAAGTAGTTAATTAACTTAATTAATCCTAATTAGATCAACCTAATCACTTAGGTTAGTTAATTAATCTGTTAGATTAGTTAGCAGTCAATGACAGCTGGGACCCACACGTCAGTTTGACCCAGTCAACCCCCTGTTGACTGCTGACGTCATGCTGGCATCATGCTGACGTCAGCAAACACTATTCTAGATAATGTTAGTTTAAATTAATTAAATAAATTCTAAAATGTTTTAAAACTATAGAAAATCATATAAAATAAACCGTAGCTTAGATGAAAATACTTTCTACATGAAAGTTGCTCAGAACGACGAGACGAATCCGGATATGCAGCTCGTTCATCTGCCACACATCCCTAGCATAGTGAACCTGCAACATCTCACCTCCGGTTCATCTGCCCGAAAACGCGAAACACCGGGAATACTTTCCCGGATGTTTCCCCCCTTCACCGGTATCACCTCCTACTATGTTAGGGCACACCTGGCACCGTTACTTGTTATGTCATGCATCATTATGCATCTGTTTGCATTGTATTCATTGTTTCTTCCCCCTCTTCTCTCCGGTAGACTACGAGACCGACGCCGCTGCTACCCAGTATGACTACGGTGTGGACGACCCCCCTTCTCGGCTGAGCTTCCAGGCAAGCCCCCCCCCCCCTTGATCACCAGATATCGCCTATTCTTCTCTATATTGCTTGCATTAGAGTAGTGTAGCATGTTACTGTTCGGTTACTCCTATTCTGTTGCATAGCCTGTCATTGTTGCTACAGTCATTGATACCTTACCCGCAATCCTAAATGCTTAGTATAGGATGCTAGTTTATCATCATTGGCCCTACATTCTTGTCAGTCTGCCTTGCTATACTATTGGGCCGTGATCACTCGGGAGGTGATCACGGGTATATACTATACATATATACATACTATACAGATGGTGACTAAAGCCGGGTTGGCTCGAAGAGTACCCGCGAGTGATTCACGGATTGGGGGCTGAAAGGACCTTTGTCCCGACGGCCCTCTGTGTGGATCTTTGTGGCGGAGCTACAGGGCAGGTTGAGACCACCTAGGCGAGAGGTGGGCCTGGCCGTGGTCGGCATTCGCGGTTGCTTCATAATAACACGCTTAACGAGATCTTGGTATTTGATCTGAGTCTGGCCACTAGCCTATACGCACTAACCAACTACGCGAGAAAGATATGGGCACTCGACGTCGTGGTATCAGCCGAAGCCTTCTAGACGTCAGCGACTGAGCGGCGCGTGCCGGATTGAACCGCGTAACATGACTTCCTTTGTAATGGAGGTTGCTAGGTCTGCTTCCGGCCGCCCTCGCAACGTGCAGGTGTGCAACGGGTGATGGGCCCAGACCCCTGCGCCATAGGAGTTAGAACGGCGTGCTGACCTCTCTGTTAGGCCTAGGTGGGGTTGCGACGTGTTGATCTTCCGAGGCCGGGCATGACCCAGGAAAGTGTGTCCGGCCAAATGGGATCGAGCGTGTTGGGTTATGTGGTGCACCCCTGCAGGGAAGTTTATCTATTCGAATAGCCGTGTCCCTCGGTAAAAGGACGACCCGGAGTTGTACCTTGACCTTATGACAACTAGAACCGGATACTTCATAAAACACACCCAGACAAGTTCCACAGACAACCCGGTGATCGCTTTTTCACAGGGCGACGAGGAGGGGATCGTCGGGTAGGATTATGTTATGCGATGCTACTTGGAGGACTTCAATCTACTCTCTTCTACATGCTGCAAGACGGAGGCTGCCAGAAGCGTAGTCTTCGACATGATTAGCTATCCCCCTCTTATTCTGGCATTCTGCAGTTCAGTCCACTGGTATGGCCCTTTACACATATACCCATGCATATGTAGTGTAGCTCCTTACTTGCGAGTACTTTGGATGAGTACTCACAGTTGCTTTCTCCCCCCTTTTCCCCCTTTCCTTTCTTTCTGGTTGTCGCAACCAGATGCTGGAGTCCAGGAGCCAGACGCCACCGTCGATGACGACTCCTACTACACCGGAGGTGCCTACTACTACGTGTAGCCCGCTGACGACAACCAGGAGTAGTTAGGAGGATCCCAGGCAGGAGGCCTGCGCCTCTTTCGATCTGTATCCCAGTTTGTGCTAGCCTTCTTAAGGCAGACTTGTTTAACTTATGTATGTACTCAGATATTGTTGCTTCCGCTGATTCGTCTATGATCGAGCACTTGTATTCGAGCCCTCGAGGCCCCTGGCTTGTATTATGATGCTTGCATGACTTATTTATGTTTTTAGAGTTGTGTTGTGATATCTTCCCGTGAGTCCCTGATCTTGATCGTACATGTTTGCGTGCATGATTAGTGTACGATTGAATCGGGGGCGTCACAATAAAGTATGCCATGTTGTGTACCAGATCTATTGTATACCCTACACTGATTTTGGCAAGGGAGTACAATAGTGATCTAGGAGTAGATCACTGAACAGCGGTCAAAATTATCCCTAGTGGAATCAGGATATGTTTCTTGATTATGGAGGTGACAAAAAGGTTCGTCGTAAAGGGTTACGTCGATACAAATTGAAAGCGGGAGCAATTAGCTAAATTAGCTCCGTACAGAGCATTGTAGACATAGAAATTTGCAAAATACATACGGATCTGAATTTGGCAGACCCATTTGACTAAACTTCTCTCACAAGCAAAACATGATCACACCTTAGTACTCTTTGGGTGTTAAATCACATAAACGATGTGAACTAGATTACTGACTCTAGTAAACCCTTTGAGTGTTGGTCACATAGCGATGTGAACTATGGGTGTTAATCACATGGTGATGTGAACTATTGTTGTTAAATCACATGGCGATGTGAGCTAGATTATTAACTCTAGTGCAAGTGGGAGACTGAAGAAAATATGCCCTAGAGGCAATAATAAAGTTATTATTTATTTCCTTATTTCATGATAAATGTTTATTATTCATGCTAGAATTGTATTAACCGGAAACATAATACATGTGTGAATACATAGACAAACAAAGTATGACTAGTATGCCTCTACTTTACTAGCTCAATAATTAAAGATGGTTATGTTTCCTAACCATAGACATGAGTTGTCATTTGATTAACAGGATCACATCATTAGGAGAATGATGTGATTGACTTGACCCATTCCGTTAGCTTAGCACTTGATCGTTTAGTATTCTGCTATTGCTTTCTTCATGACTTATACATGTTCCTATGACTATGAGATTATGCAACTCCCGTTTACCGGAGGAACACTTTGTGTGCTACCAAACGTCACAACGTAACCGGGTGATTATAAAGGTGCTCTATAGGTGTCTCCGAAGGTACTTGTTGGGTTGGCGTATTTCGAGATTAGGATTTGTCACTCCGACTGTCGGAGAGGTATCTCTGGCCCACTCGGTAATGCACATCACTATAAGCCTTGCAAGCATTGTAACTAATGAGTTCGTTGCGGGATGATGTATTACGGAATGAGTAAAGAGACTTGCCGGTAACGAGATTGAACTAGGTATTGAGATACCGACGATCGAATCTCCGGCAAGTAACATACCGATGACAAAGGGAACAACGTATATTGTTATGCGGTTTGACCGATAAAGATCTTCGTAAAATATGTGGGAGCCAATATGAGCATCCAGGTTCCGCTATTGGTTATTGACCGGAGAATTGTCTCGGACATGTCTACATAGTTCTCGAACCCGTAGCTTCCGCACACTTAAAGTTCGGTGATGATTTGTATTATGAGTTATGTAATTTGATGTATCGATGGTAGTTCGGAGTCCCGGATGAGATCTGGGACATGACGAGGAGTCTAGAAATGGTCGAGACGTAAAGATCGATATATTGGATGACTATATTCGGACATCGGAAAGGAGTCGTCAAAGGATCTGAAAATATGATCTTCCACCAAGTAAACCAATTAGCATCAACTACAAGGAGTAATCAACACTACTAGCAACCCACAGGTACCAATTTGTGGTTTTGATACAAGATTGGATACAAGAGATGAACTAGGGTTTTGAGAGGAGATGGTGCTGGTGAAGATGTTGATGGAGATTGACCCCCTCCCGATGAGAGGATCATTGGTGATGATGATGGTGATGATTTCCCCCTCCCGGAGGGAAGTGCCCCCGGCAGAACAGCTCTGCCGGAGCTCTATATTGGTTCTGCCAAGGTTCCGCCTCGTGGCCGCGGAGTTTCGTCCCGTAAGCTTGCCCCCAATTTTTTCCAGTGTAAGAGCCTTCATATAGCAGAAGATGGACACCGGGGGGCCACCAGGGGGCCCAAGAGACAGGGGGCGCACCCAGTAGGGGTGGGCGCGCCCCCCACCCTCCTGGCCAAGGTGTGGCCCCCCTGAGGTGTTTCTTCCGCTCAATGGTTCTTATTAATTCCAAAAATAAGTTTTGTGGAGTTTCAGGATTTTTGGAGTAGTGCAGAATAGGTTTCCAATGTTTGCTCCTTTTCCAGCCAGAATTCCAGCTGCCAGCATTTCCCCTCTTCATGGTAAACCTTGTAAAATAAGGGAGAATAGCCATAAGTATTGAGATATAATGTGTAATAACAGCCCATAATGCAATAAATATTGATATAAAAGCATGATGCAAAATGGACGTATCAACTCCCCATGCTTAGACCTCGCTCGTCCTCAAGCGGAAGCCGAAAACGAAAAATATGTCCACATGTTTAGAGATAGAGGTGTCGATAAAAATAAAATACAGACATGAGGGCATCATGATTATTCTTATAACAGCAACATATATAGATTTTATCATAAGATTTCTTATACTCATGTAATAATCCATTCACAATGTCAAGTATGGTTCAGAAACTTCATTGGAAGCCAACAAACTATAATCTCAGTCATTGAAGCAATTGCAATTTATCATAACATCAGAAAGAGTCAAGAATAGAGCTTTTCAGCAAGTCCACATACTCAGCTATCATGTAGTCTCCTACAATTGCTAACACTCACGCAATACTTGTTGTTACGGAGTTTCAGTCGGACTCTGAGAAAGACAGGGGCTTATTGTGTTGCCTCCCAACGTATTCACCTTTAGGTGATGTCAACAATAATAGACCATGCTAACTTACATCCAATTGGATATATCGATCTTTCAAACACGAGGAGCTTGCCAAAGGATAAAATGAAAAAGGGAAAGGTGAAGATCACCTTGACTCAAGCATAAAGTAAAAACATAAAGTAAAAGATAGGCCCTTCGCAGAGGGAAGCAGAGGTTGTCATGTGCGTTTAGGGTTGGATGCACAAAATCTTAATGCAAAAGAACGTCACTTTATATTGCCCCTTGTATGTGGACCTTTATTATGCAGTCCGTCGCTTTTATTACTTCCACAACAAGATCGTATAAAGCTTATTTTCTCTGCACTAATAAGTCATGCATATTTAGATAGCAATTTTTATTGCCTGCAACATGACAACTTACTTGAAGGATCTTACTCAATCCATAGGTAGGTGTGGTGGACTCTCAGGGCAAAACTGGGTTTAAGGATATTTGGAAGCACAAGTAGTATCTCTACTTGGTGCAAGGAATTTGGCTAGCATGAGGGGGAAAGACAAGCTCAACAAGTTTGGAAGGTCAATGACAATATACTTTAACTGAGATGTGAGAAAACATAAACCATTACATTGTCTTCCTTGTCCAACATCAACTCTTTTAGTATGTCATACTTAATGAGTGCTCCCAATCATAAAAGATGTCCAAGATAATATATTTGTATGTGAACCTCTCTTTCCTTATCACTTCCTATTAATTGCAACGATGGCCAAAACTAAGTTTATCAACTTTCAACAACTTTTATGTCTCATACTTTCTATGTGTGAAGTCATCACTAACCATAAGATCAATATGAACTCTTTTATTCTTTCTACTTTCTCAAGATCATGGCAACATAGCAAAGCCCTTGACACAACACTAATCTTTATTATAGATAGCTCACGGACTCGATTACATAAAGAGATCATATAGCAAAACTAAAAACTACTTGATATCAAAACTTCAATCTACTAGATCAAGATACTACTAAAAGGATCGAACTAAATAAAACAGTAAAGATAGGAGTGTGATGGTGATACGATACCGGGGCACCTCCCCCAAGCTTGGCAGTCGCCAAGGGGAGTGCCCATACCCATGTGATTATGTCTCCTTCTTCACGGCTGGTGTTATGATCTTCTTGGAAATGATGCCCTTCACGATACGATTCTCCTACTCGAGCTTACACTACAAAAAAGAGACACATCCGTGACATTTTGGGCCAAACGAAAAAAAATTCTGTCATACATATGACACTTCTATGATGATAATTGTGACAAAACCCGGTATCATCATAGATGTGGTGGGCTCCTACTTCTATGACAAAAAATCATGACAAAAATGGGCTTTTCGTCCTGGGCGGGCTGGAGACGCAGCTGCGTGACATTCTTTAGGCCGTCCATGACAGAAAAAACCATGGTAGAAGCGAGGGCGAGGAAAATTTTGGGGAGTTCCCGATTACGGTGGGAGGTCGGGGGCCGAGCGATGCGCGTTTCTCTCGTACACGTACACGCGTGTGTGCGAGGCATTGGCTCTAACTGAACCCGAGCGAGGCGTTAGGCTCTAACTGAACCCGAGCGATTGCACTGCAGGCTACGCGTTACTGAACCTGAGCGATCGATCGATGGCTGTTAACTGAACCCGGTCGAGTGATTCCTTCGCTACTGCTGCTAACTGAAGCCGATCGATTGAATGAACAGTGAGCGTTAGGGGGAGGGTTGGATGAACAGTGAGTGGAGGCGTTGCCTCTGGATGAACAGGACCCCGTGGTGTGGAGGGCTGGATGAACAGTAGGCGATGGAGGGGTGCCCGTGGAGGGGTGGTTGAACAGTAGCCGGTGGAGTAGCGCACGGTGCAGGCTAGATGAACAGGAGCCCGTGGAGGCTGGAGGAGGTCGGCGGTGGAGATGAACAGTATCCCGTGGAGTCTCGTTTTGCGGTATGCCACACCCCTCCCGATGAATAGGACCCCCGTTTCGACCGTAGCACTCCAACACAAGTCCATTTCGTCCGTTTTGCGGTACGCCACACCCCTCCTGATCAACATGACCCCCGTTTCGACCATAGGAGGTCCGTTTCCTCCATTTTGCGGTACGCCACACCTCTCCCGATCAACAGGACCCCCGTTTCGACCGTACGATGTCCGTTTCCTCCGTTTTGCGGTACGCCACACCCCTCCCGATCAACAGGACCCCCGTTCCAAACGTGGCCAGTCGAACACAAGGTCGTTTCCTCCGTTCTGCGATATGCCAGGCCTCGTTTCCATCACCTGTTCCGTCCAAGCCCTCGCGATGAACACGACCATGCATTCCGTTCCGACCCAATCGGTTGGCTCCCACGCGTTTCATTGCCTCCCAATAAACACGATGTATTCCGTTGCCTCCCCATGAACACGATGATGACGCTATTTCTCCGTTCCGACCCAGCCATGTACACGAGCCCTGGCCGTACGTATGCGCGAGTAGGCATTCGAGACCCCGCCCGTATGTACACATATGTGGCCGTATTTTCTTTCTTGCACCCTGGCCGTTGTACGTACGTGTACATGCTACGTGCGCGCCTCTACTACGACACGTGCACGCCTCTACATCAACCAGTATATATGTACATACACGTTCACGACCACAATGACAACGCTATGTACGCTTCGACCAGGTGGGTCCCGATTGTCAGGCACTTCCTTGCGTGCGAAGATGTAGCTGGTGGGTCCCAACAGTCAGGGGGGCGAATCGTTTTGTTTTTTTTGCCCGGATGCACTTCCTTGCGTGCGAAGGTGTAGCTGGTGGGTCCCAGCAGTTAGGGGGGAAACGTTTTTTTTTGCAAAATATGGTGGCCCGTCCGGTGGGTCCCTGCTGTCAGGTGGAGGAATAATTATTTTGCGCGTAATAAGGAGGCACTTCCTTGTGGCCGCCGTGGACCCAGCTGTCAGCCTCTCCACGCACAGTACTCTTCTGATGGAAGTCGGTCGTTGACCACATTGACCACGCCGCATTGAGAGCACCACGGCGGTGGACGACAGCGAGGCCTAGGAAGGGGACGACGCGGAGCCGGGAAAGACGCAGCAGTGGATGCCCATGCGAAGAGGAGTACGAGGGTTCACTGGTTCGGCTGCGGTGTGAGGCTGCCGTCGCCGCAGAATAACAGGGGGTGTGGGTGAGTAGAGGGATGGCCTGGCCAGCGGTGGGAGTAGTAGGGGGCGATGAGGCCTCCGCGGCATCACAGCCGGCCACGGGAGGCAGGAGCATGCGACACGACCGACGCTGCTTTGGGCGGCTGGAGCACGAAGACCAGAGGTTGAAGAAGCACTACGGCCGTTGAATGGACATCGTACGGTCACTGGAGCTAGAATCGTTCATATTGACTAAGTTGACAAAGCCCTCCGTCCCCGTAAACTTAGTAGGCCCACAAGTCAGCCTCCCACCAAGGTGAGTCCCAGCTAGCAGGGGGAGTATTCATTTTTTTGTGCGTAATAAGGAGGCATTTCCGATGGGTCCGAGCTGACAACGGGGGGAACGTTTTTTTTCACGAAATACAGAGGCCCTTCAGGTGGGTCCCAGCTATCAGGTGGAGGAATCATTATTTTGCACGTAATAAGGAGCATTTTCCTGTGTGGGCCCCTACTGTCAGCCTCTTCCGATGGCTGTTGTTTGTTGACCATGTTGACCTCGCCGCGCCGAGAGCACAAACGCGGTGGACGAGGGCGAGGACCAGGAAGAGAACCACCTGGAGCCTGCGAAGCCACCGCAGCGGATGCCCATGCTGAGGGGAGAACAAGCGCTGACTGGTCGGCTGCGGGGTGAGGCTGACGTTGCCGGAAAATAACAGGATGTGTGGGTGGGTAGAGGGATGGCCTGGCGGTAGCACAGCCAGCCACGGGAGGAGGGAGCAGGCAGTCCCGCCGGCGCTGGTTTGGGCGGCTGGAGCAGGAAGATCAGAGACTAAAGAAGCACGTCGGCCGTTGGATGGACATCCAACAGTCACTGCTATGTGTTGACTAAGTTGACAAAGCCTTGCGTACGCGTAAAAGAAAACTTAGGACAGCGTCATCGTCAACCTAGTAGGCCCAGAAGTCAGCCTCCAAATCTGTGGAAAACAGCATACAACCCATTAGCCATTATTTTCAATAATTTATAGCCCATTTGCTAATTCTTAAGGATATTTGAAGCCCATATTCTTTTTATTAGCATTACAGACCATATATTCTGAGCACTGCTAAAAAATTCAATAAAATTTTGCATATTTCGCTGGGGTCAGAACTCTTTTAATCACGAAATTTTGAGTCACGTTAAAAATAATTTTCAAAAAATTATATCAAAATAAAATTCAAAAAACAATTCTCCGCAAAAAAATGAATGAAATTTAGAATCTTAACTAGCAAGATGCCCGTTCGTTGCACGGAACATGAAGATGCATTTGTATGAGTAGTTTATCTTGTGGGAGAAAACATGATATTTTAATGTAATTGCCAGTTGGCTTTGGTTTTTATAAGAGTAGAGAGTAGAGAAATCCTGAAAAAAATGATATTTTAATGCAATTGCCGGTTGGCTTTGGTTTAAAAATGTATAGCCCATTTCTTACAACTTATAGCCCATTTTCTGGGGAAGCCCATTTCTTACTACTTACATCCCTCCTTGTCTTAAAAGATTTGCAGCCCAGCAGGGCTGAGAAAAGCAAGTAGGCCTCGGTTTTGGTATTCTCCAAAAAAAGAACTAGGCTAGCCAGTTTCAGAAAGAAAAAATATATCAACTGGGCTCGTCATGTGCTTAATAAAAGTGTAAGCATGGGCTAGACGGGCCACAGCCCCCGCACAGCACGCAGTTGAGCTCCGTCTCTGAAACTGAAAAACAACTGGGCGAGCTGCTGGGTCCCTAGTGTTATCCACTCGTTGTGTAATTTTCTTGTTTATTGACTACATTGACAATGGCGTGGAACCTAGTTGTCAAACAATTAGGAGGAAGTAATTTTTTTGGCTTGTAATAACGAGGCACCTGCTTGCGAAATGCAATGACCCTAGTGGGTCCCTACTGTTAGCCTCTCCACGTACAGTCATCTCCTGATTCCTCTTGGTTGTTGACCATGTTGACAACGCCAGACGGCGGCGGGCACAGCGAGCTAACCAAGGCGGAGAACGACGGCAAGGCTTCAGACGGGAACGAACAGCAGCCATGGAAGATGCGGCAGTGTAGTGGCAGGTGGAGGGGAGTACGAGGGCAACAACATGCAAGTCAAGCATACAAATGGTACAAAAAGCCCAAGGATTAATTGTTCATCAAATTTTTAGACAAAACCCAGATTGAACATGACAGTAACATCTAACCCAACCACTCTTTTTTGCAGTCACAAACAAATGGATCGGTCTGATCCATAAAATCAACATCCCGTGCAAAAAAATTTATTTCAGGATGTCTACAACTTATTATAAATAGAAGCCAAGCATGTTTAGAAGCCCATTTGTCCACCTGAAACTTCTTTTTTTGCTGTTCAACATGTTCGTCCGTGAGAAATCTCTTGCTGTAAAAATTAAGCCTTATGGACAATAGTAACCTCGCATTCAACAGGAAGAATGTGGCAAAGCTTCTATTTGCCTGGTTGGATGCATATCGTCCCATCGTTATTGTCCTCAAACGAATGTCATGAGAACTGAGAAAATCCTTGTGCTTATTACGCCAGCGATTGGTTATATGTTTTTCTCCATGTGGTTCTGCCTAAGTAGACATGATGATTGAAAACAGTTAAGGTCTGAAAAAAGAGTATGTCGAAAGAACGACAGCTGAACAGTTAATTCTAGTACAATATATACGGGCTTTCAATGTGCATGAAATCATCACCTCTATGTATAAATTCTCCAGAGATCGAAAGCATCACAGCAAGCCAATAATTATGTCCAGATCAAAACTATACATTCTGATATATATGATCTTGACAGAATCCAGCAGCATTGATAGGCTATCAATGGGCGAACTCTTCATTGAGCATATAACATAATATTAGTACCCAAAGTGTACTCCAAGATGATATAAAACTTATGCACACAAATGAAAAATGTAGCATATGATTACAAATGTGTAGATGATAATATACGGTACCTGAAAAAGTGAGGAGCTAAACACCAACTCCTTGTGATTATTAAATGGGTCACGAATTACACCCAAGGTCTCCAGTTTGGGCACAGAGATGACAGTTATTTCTGAAGGTGTATAACAATTATGAAGGAGAAACCTTTCGAGTGAAGGGGCATCTTCGATGATGAGCTGTTGTCCTTTAAAACAAATTCCAATGCTTTTAAGGTGAGGCGACTTTATTTGGAGACAACTGATACCGATTTCTATTCCCAAAACAATCAGCAAGCGCTCCAGGGCAGGGCAACTGGAGTGGATGATGCTGTGCAGTGAGGCCTCCGACCGATAAACCACCACAAGCGAAAGTTTTTTTAGCAGTGGGAGTCGAAGCATTTGTACCAGATCGTCTGGTAGATGGCACCGGGCGAAGGTGGCGGTGTGGAGAGAGGAGGAAAACCGCGAGATGGACAACGATGGTGTGGGCACGAATTCTTGGTATGTTCGTGGTATGAAACTTTCGTGGTAATGGTAGAACTCAAACTGCTAGAGTTTTCAGAATTTAGGGGATGTTAGCCAAACGTCCACCTTGCCGGGTATGGACAGCATGTAGCTTATCGGGATGCAGAGGCATTGAACGGGGCCCTGCTGGTGAGAAGAGATGATGGCTCTGAGGAGATCAAATTTAGGAAGGACAGATATCTGACGACAATCGAGATTGAGGGGCGTGATGCGCCATAGAGGGCGCCACCGAGTTGAGAGGACTTGTGTGCGGTAGCAATCCTTGGTGGGGAGAAGCGAGATGATCTCCTCAAGGATGACGCCCGGGAGATCGCTGATGCAGTCTATCGGAGATTCTAC
>NC_041381.1:197250616-197261025 GCF_002162155.2 Triticum dicoccoides
CGCTGCCGGGTGCGGGATCTACAACCGGCGTCGCCGCTGGCGGGAGCCTCATCTTGGCGCTGGGGCCAGCCGACTCCATTTTCCTTGTGGGCGTCGCGCCGAGCTCACGGGTTTGAGAAGAGTAGCCAGAGACGAGCCTAGTGGCAGTGTGAGTGGGAAGAAGGAGGGCTAGGGATTTCTATAGGAGTGGAAGAAGAGGAGCAGGCGTTTTCTGTACGAGTGAGGAAGAAGGTGAGCGGGGTTTTCTGGACGAGTGAGGAAGATTGGGGAGCGGGGGGGATTTGGTGGGGAGACGGAAGCGGGAGAGCGAGCTGTTCGTGTTTATAAGGCCCGCTGCACTAACTACTCGCTTTTTCCCAAGAACCGCTCTCTTCTTTTGCGTTGCTGCATTGGAGCTGGCGCATGGGCTTGGCTGACTGGCCATGCATGCAGGATGCATGTGCCCGCCGGCCACTGCATGCGCCTGGTTTGTTACTAGGCCTGTTTAATAGGGTGGTTATGGAGTAAATTAAGGAGATTTATTTTCTCTATGTGCATCCACCAAATTAGAGGATGTGGTACTGGATGAAAACACTCACATTAAACTAACATTCAGAAGAACAAAAGTTCAGTATATCTATGCATCTCAATGATTCACCATACTATAACCAATACAAAGCTGTGAGAAGGTGTGGAAATAAAGAAAATCGGTCAATGCTTCTCTGAGCAAAGGGCCTCCCTGCGCACGCATTAATTTCCTGGGCATGCTTGTTTCTTCTCAATGTTGCGAGCAATTTGAGCATGTTGGCAACTCCACAGCTAGCTAGCTGCCTCATCTTGCAATTGATGCTGACACATTTACAGCAAACACATGAGGCAATAGAGATCACTCAACATGGGTCCATATTGTGCAGTTCCCCTGAAATCATATTCCTTGTCCTGAATCTGGAAAGATAAACGGTGTTGTAAAATAGTAGCACATATCAATAGCTCGGCATGACAAAACACGATCATCTAGACGAAGGGGATACTAACCTGCCTGAGGAACATTATATATAATTTCATAAGTCCTTGGTTGATTTCCACCTTCGGCTGCACTGCTTGTTTGCTCCTCCACACATGATAGGATCGTTCCGCACTGCATTCAGCAAGTCAACGTACGAATAAGCTAATTTAATCTTGGGTGGTCATTGTACCTAGTTACGAATGTAGGAATACCTGGAGCACCATGAGGTTAGCTGACAACAACAGGTAGATGCAGCCATATAAATTTTGTGCAGTGCTACCAAAATGGAGGTTTGTATCCCTTCCCGTTATGAGAATTCTTCTTGAAGTTGGTAGAATGTGGCGGCTTGTTCTTTACATCAAACTTTTCTTTCCCCTGAGATTTGTTCTTGTTGTTTTGGGGCTGGTTGGACTGGAAGTTCTTCTCATGTACCATGTGGGCACTAGAAGCTCCCTCAGCGACCCAAGCACATGTGTCTTTTGCTCTTGCCTTCTCCTCAAAATCAAGAGTGCTAATGAGATCCAAAACAGAAAACTCATGTCTCTTGTTTTTCAGAGAAGTAGCAAAATCGTTCCACGAAGGTGGAAGCTTGGCAATGATGGTCCCAGGAACAAATTTGTCCGGCAACACACACTTAAAGTACTCAAGTTCCTTAGAGAGTGATTGTATCTCATGAGTCTGCTGAACAACAGAGCGCTCATCAGTCATCTTGTAGTCACAGAATTGCTCCATGACGTACAACTCGTTGCCAGCGCCCGAGGGCCCAAACGTGGCCTCAAGCGCAGCCCACATGTCTTTGCCGCTGTCAAACGACATATATGAATCCACAATGGAATCGTCAAGAACACTCAGCAGGGCGGCTTTGAAGAGGGTATCCATGTTCCGAAAAGCTTCCTGCTGTGTAGGATTAAGATCGCCCTCAGGCTTACCCTTAGTGGCGTCATAGCAGTACATGATCTGAAACCAATATACTGCTCTTGTGCGCCACCTTTTATATTGCACCCCCTTAAAAGTAGGCGGCTTCAAAAGCGCAGCAAAACCACTTGGAGTAAATTGCCTGTAATCAGGTTTTTAGATTGGATTGTTGAATATATGAGCAATTTAGTATGAGATTTAATCCGAATCGGCAGTAAATAGATCATGACGACAATTGCAAACATCAAAGTAATGATGCGGACTAAACCAGGAGGACAGAATCACATACTATACAGCGGGAGCAGAACCGATGTGGTTGATGTTGTCACTCATGTCGTTGATGAAGAGGTTACCGAGGACGGGGAAGAAGGCTGTCGTTGAGGAAGTCGTTGCTGGCAGCAGTCACAGGAGTGTGCTCCCCAAAAACCTGATCGCCCCTCTCCCATACAGGATCACGAAAGGCGGGGTTCGGAGGACCGCTGTTCCTTCTCGCGGTGCATGCCGGAAGGAGGGCTGGAGAAGAATTGCGTGGCGGCGCTAAGATCTGGAACGGTGCGAAACCATATGATACAACGGCGACTAGGGTAGAGCATGTCAGGTCGGTCGTGCGAGTATAATAGTAGGCCTTTGGCCCCCAAACCCCACGTCCAAGTCAACAATAGCTCAAAAAAAGTCAATAATAGCCCCACCAAGGTTTGTCTAAAAAACGGAGTAATTAAGGCATCCGTTAGTCCCTTTAGTATAAATACAATATCATTAATAATGGCCCCACCTTTTGTCTCACAAAGTATGTTGGAATACAACCGGCTACACGTTTACAATCCGCTTCTCATCTCTCTCCTCTTCTCTCTCCTTCAACTAAGCACAAATAATATATTTAAATCCTTATAGCCTGCTTATGTCATCTAATTGTAGTACTTGCTCTAAAGTTACTATCCACTGTGTAGTCTGAAATGTCAGGCGTGCAGCGGGCGATGCCCTCGATCGGCGTGCCGCTTCAACGGCGGAAGCAGTGAGAGGTCGCGTCGCCATGACTTGCCATCAATGTGGAGCGGCGGGCTCAGCTGGCGCCGGGCAGGAAGCGCGCGGGGGAGGGGGGAGGGGTTTTTGTTGGGCTAAGAAGGTGAGAAGCTAACTTGGGATCGGTCCAGACGGGGAAATATCATGTGCTCCCATACTCTGCATATGACACTAGTCTATGAGCCCTAAAAAAATGACACTAGTCTATGTTACTACTCCCTCGTTTCCGGTTTATAGAGATGTTTAGAGTAACATAGTAATATGTTATAGTATAAGTTACTCCTCACTATGACCAGCCTTGGCCTCTCCCAGTGCTCCACCATGTGTAGCTGCTAAGCCTGCCACGTAGGCATAAAATATGATGTGGCACCAATAAACTAAGCACCTATGCATTGAAGACTTGAGTTACTAAGCCATTTAATGCACTTAGCACCTCATCTAAAGAGCATTAGTAGCATAGCCAGCTGCTGGCTATAAGCCAGTGCCATGTCATCTACAGCCCATCTTATAGTCAACATGTACAATAGTAGATCAAAAGAGTGTACTACTACTTTTTTATTCTGTGGCCCACCTTTCATTCTCACAAAGTGCCTAGGAGCACGTGCTAGAGCTGGCTCTTCATGAAGAGCCCGCTTACCTTATCTCTCCTCTTCTCTTTCCTCCAACTAAGCAGAAATATACTAGTTTATTCCTTATAGCCCGCTGACTCAGCTCTATTGTACTTGCTCTAAGCACATCTAAGCACTTACTAGCACCCCCTTGACCGTGGACCTTGACGGTGTACGTCACCTTGTGTCTCATAATTTTCCTCGTCATCATCTGAGTCCTAGAAGATCTCACCCACATCATCATTAGCATGCAGCCGCCTTGATAGACAACGTGCGCAGAAGGAGTAGAGGCAACTGGGGACGCACCACCACCACGCCGTGGGCACTCCGTATGTGCTCGTGTGCATGCAGTGTGTGTGTTTTTCCATCGGTGCTAGCTCTAAGGCCAAGGTTGCGGTCGTCTTCGTCCCTGACTAGTAGTTGAGCAACGATGACAAAGAGGTGCTGCAAGAGATGCGTACGCACCGTTGCGTGCGAGCTTCGTCATAGCACGCCGAACCGGACGTCGCCGCGGATGGCGCATGCCTCCATACAGCAGAGTGTGTGCGCATACATGTGTTATTCACGTGCATTCTGCGACCGAGCGTGTCTGCATGCACGTCTTGTGTACGTGCGTTGTGTGCTCCATGCTGTGCGCGTATGTGCATGAGTTGGATCGGATGGAGTTAGTGTATTGGCTTGTGTACATGCATGGCTGCATGCGTCCTGTACATGCGTGGCTTGTTGCGTGGTTATCAATAATTCAATATAAACTACTCCCTCCGTTCCTAAATATAAGTCTTTCTAGCCATTTCAAATAGACTACAACACACGGATGTATGTAGACATATTTTAGAGTGTAGATTCACTCATTTTGTTTCGTATGTAGTCCCTTATTGAAATATCTAAAAAGACTTATATTTGGGAACGGAGGGACTATAAAACATCTTCAACTTAGCATCCTAATGTACCGTTTCTAGTGGTTAGTGAAAAGTTCATGTTCTTTTATTTGTTTATAGGTGGGCAGGCGGCAAAAAATAGGGGAAACGCGCAAGGTTCCTTGCAGACGCTCCACCGCGAGGTTCCTTGCTCCTCCTCGGTCGCCGGGAATCTATGCTCTTCAACTCTTTTCCTTTACGTGAGCTTTGTTCATCCTTTTCCCAACACACGAGACATCTAGCATCAAGGTGCATGTGTCATGCCAGAAAATGGAGATAATCAGATAAGCAGTGCGTAAGTGAGTCACGGGGGGGAAAGCGGGGGGAAACCCTTTTTAGTAAGTGAGTCGTGCACTTCGATGGCACCTACGCAATATTTTTTCTCCTCGATGGCATGTGAATAGTGCATGTACTCAACGACGGAGCACGGGATGGTAGCAATGACATGGTCAGCCCTTTTTTGGAGAGAGTACATACTACTAGTAAATAACTTTGATGTGTCCCGTCAACTCGCAGAACAACGAGAAGCTTGATTACGCCTTCTCCCTTGCCAATGCGTGCGCGGTGGCTCGTAGCACGAGGAGAAACTTTTGCTTACAAGCGGTGGACGTGCAAAAGTTCATTTGGTGTCAGATTGCCAGAAGCACTACTGTAGAACCATCGACTTCCGGAAGAGACGAAGAGCCAAGTGCAAGGTCACCTATTAACCTTAGGCTAGGCGTAGTGGGAGTAACATAAGTAGGGGAACCTCCTTTTTTTATTCTAGAAACAACCACACGCGAATATCAAGGTGCTGGTTACGTAGAACAAATTTCCTGCAGTCTGTGCTCAGCCCTCCTCTATCTCTCTTCTCAGCCAGCCAGCGGACGCGCGGAGCCCATCGTTTGTTTGCTCACATGCAGTCCCACATGTCAGTGAAAACGCAAGAGGACCCACTGAACCTGCACATCTTTCACCTTGACGTGCTGGTGATGAAAAACAAATCCAATAAAGATCTTCGGTGGCCGCTTTTGGAGTTACTCAAGAGTAGTAAGATACTATTTACAGTTTAACCCAAGATGCACATCTCGTGGCTTCAACTACCACTCTATTTTCTTTCATGACACGACCTGGATGCAGGATGTCCCACGTGTCGGCAAAAGGAGGAAGAACCCGACCAAATCTTCGGTTGTGCTCTCGGATTAGACTAGTTGTGCTAACTTAAAAAATTTATTGTGTACTCCCTCCATTCCAAAATACTTGTCTTCCATTTGTCCAAAAATGGATGTACCTATATACTAAAACATGTCTAGATACATATATATTTTGACAAATAGAAGGCATATATTGTGCAACGGAGGGAGTAGAATGGATGCAAGTTTTTGTATTGGGAAGAAGAGTACATCCATATATTGATAGAGCGTAGGAGTTGGCCTTACAAGTGGGGACCGTAGTTGAGGAAACCGACTATCGGCAAACCCCCACCTCGCCCGCCGCGCGATGGCTGATTTAGAGAAACGATGAGGTTGAAGAGATTGCTCTAGCACGGACTCCAAGAAATATGGTGTCAGATGGAAGTCGTGCTGGTGGCATGTGCCGTACTCCTGGACGTGAATGCTTGTTCTGGCCCATGCCACCCTACTACTCCTACTATTTACTATATAGTACTAGTATCGAGGATTCGAGGTGCTGGTTACGTACAATATGGCTACAGTAAAAACACCCGCACGACGCGCGAAGCATGTGAAGCTAGTACACATAGTGTACTACTATTGTTGATTGGCCTCATCCGATAACCTGTTGCAATGCACGTACAATTATGTATTCGGAAAATATTTTTTTGCCTCGTCGCACCACTCACTCACAGAAGCAACTCGAAAGCCATTCATAAATTTAGTAAGTTTATCACAGGCATATCATTTTATTACATACAACATGTCATCAACCCACATCGACAACGAGGATACATTATAAATACTAAAGTTTTCACCACACAACAAAAAACAAGCAATGAAATGAACTTCAACTCAACCATTCCTCGGCGTTGGAAACACTTACTTTGAACCACAAGTGATTCTCTGGGACGGGCCATCTATTGTCGATCTCGAGACCAATGCAGGAATGATCATCCAGGCTGAAGCGGCCTACTATATCAGTACCAGGGTAGGAAACCACCCTAATGTCCGAGGTATAGACACAGTTGCTTCTCATAAATGGTACTAGTAACGTTGTGTCAACAGCAGTTGGATCGCCTTTCACCATCATCGAATAGTTTTGTCCAAGGAAGGGCGAGTTTTCTCCAAGACTATCAATTCTGTACCAGGGAGAAGGTGTTGGCGCTAGCACACTAGTATCCATCCCGAATACCATACAACGGGTGTTGTAATAGGTCCGGAGAGTGCGACCATGGGAGACAACACGTGCTCCCTCAGTAGTAACATCATTAGTGGGTTGTATACACACAAGAAGAGGTGATCCATCGGAATTAGTTTCTAGGCGCCACTGAGTATATATGTTCTGCTCGTCCTCATGCTCGTGATCATCACCATCGCCATCTCCCCCTTGGTTATAAAATTTTTCAAGTATAGGTGGTGGAATGTTCACAGGACCTTGGAAACACAAGAAGAAGGTTAATTAGTAAACGGAAACTTGCTAACCCGCATGCATGTGGATGAAACAATTATAATTATGGTGGAAGACAAATGTACCGAAACTACGAGGATCCCATGCAAAAATAGTGCCATGAGCGGTGGAAGCAAACACAAGACCCTCGTATTGAATTGCATCACAGTACACATCTGTGTATAGAAACTGATTTTTGAGCAATATCCATCGAGTCGAACAATAAACGACGACAACAAGCTTGTCGAAGATAGCAACAACTTCATAGTTGTTGTAATTCCAAGAGTAGTTGGGAACTCGACAAATTGCTATATTCCATAGAAGACAGTCACCATGATCGTATTTGAACGTGCGTACAATACCGGTGTGCTCAACCTCTGGGCAGTCTGCTGAGATTTTTGGAAGTGGAACCCGGTCACGAGTGTACACATTCACAAGTTCCCACTCGCAGTTGGACCCAATGTAAACAACCCAATCTCCATTTGCACCTGCCCAAGCCTTGCCCTCAAGCGATGGCATCTTAACATCATACGTATCATTATCAAGCGGCATCAACTTGCACACGACGAGGCCTCCGTCGTCCCCGCGCCAGTAGTCATCAGGGTCACGGTGAAGAAGATAGGGGAGATCAAACCGCTCCTTGACTCTTGTGTTCCTTGTAATGATGTTATTAGTTGAGTCGAGAATGGGCTTGAACGAACCTGCCATGCTAGCCGAGGTGATGACGTCGCACGGATCAATGAGTTCCTCCACAATGTCATCTTTCAGATCGGGGCAAGAATAACGGGGTCGTTTCCGGCCTGTTCCCTCCATGGAGAAGACGATCGAACAATTTCAGAAGAAAGGGTGAAGGGCTGAAGGAAAATGGAGGAGGGAGAGGAAGAGCGTGCGACATCAGTTCCAAATCGAGAGGGAAAGGCAAAGAGTCGGTGGACGGTTGCCAGTTTGCCACGGTTCACGAAGAGGCGCCCGGCCTACACATCCGTTTGGAAATACTACTACTCGCCGTCGTCTCACTGATATGTTGGAACGGGACCACATGTCAACGAAACATGGTGTGTAATTTCTCGTGCAAAATGCGATCTGGTCGTGTTGGCCCGAGGTGTCGCATTAGTTTTTTTTGAAAGTTTGCCGCATTAGTTATCGACCTTTATTTTTTTAACATGCAATCTGAATGGATAACTCCTGTGGTCATCACATGTGAGCGGATATAGTGATGGTTGATTCGCCCGAGCAACTTATTATTGTGGGAATATGTGAGTACCAGCGGATTCAAGGAACAGAGAAATGATGGTTGCTTCGTCCGAGCAACTTACTGTGGCGAAGGTGGGGCTCTATGATTTGACTGCTCACTAGTCATTACTACTGCGGTGCAACGACCGGGGTGAATCTTTCCCTAAAGTTGTGTTGTGCACTCAATATTGCTGCATGGCAGGTGGAGACGGATGAAGGATGTCCAACATGTCGGCGAAATGAAGTTGAATTGTTTCTGGCATTGCTGTCAATCCTTCAGGATATGTTTATATGTACGCATAATTTTGATGAAATTGTACTGTGATGCTACGAAGGTTTCAACTTTGGTTCCCGCAGGAAAAAAAGTTTCAACTTAGGATTCATGTGTCTTGCCTCGAGATTATCTTGTTACAACATTCCATCAAATACAAATGAAACTACCATGGCTAATGCATCTCAATGGTTCGCGGATCAGCGCCAATATTCACATCACAACTGAAGACAAAGTTGTGAGAAGGTGTACAAATAAAAATAATATAATTGATCGATGCTGTTTGTAGGCATGGCACCATTTCCTTGGCACAGTGTTCATTGCTTGGCAGCTAGTTTCACCTAGCTCTGTAGCCAAAAAAGAGGTGTATGAAGGACACCACAATCCGATCATTTTGTGCAGCTCCACTAAAATCAAGCGGACCATCCCTGTTTGCAAAGATATCCAGTCAGTGTGATTACAATAATAGTGGAACTAGATGATGAAACATAACACACATAAATAGAAGCCGATCACCTCTACGATCTCTCTTTAGGACTAACTTCTTGTTGGAGAAGATTAGGCACGGAGTTGGATGAGGAGGATAGCAAAATCAATCTTTCCGCAGTCCCACGGAAATGTAAAAACGTTGCCCGTGTGACATTTTGGCGGAACTGCACAAAACACTCTTCAGAAAAGTAATTTGTGCAGTTCACCAAAAGGTCGCAATAGCAACAAGGTGAAAATGGATAGCCCTATTTGCAAAAGGAGGTCGAGAGGAAACATACTGCCTAATAACATGAGTTGAAGACACATACGCCGACAAAAAAGAAGCATGTTCCATGTAATAAGGGAAAGATAGCACATGGTGGTTTATCAAAAATGGTTTGAGGACGAGATTGCAAGATGGAAAGTACGCCGGTCGAGATACGATTTAAGCAAACAACTAAAGAAGATCCACATGCAGCAATGTGGGAAGATGGGCAGTGGAACAAGGCTAGAGGAAGCTATACCTTAGGGTCGTCGGGATGTTACTAGGAGTGCGCCGGCGGCCGAGATCTGCCCATACTGCGGCAGCGAGCAAGTGGCGAAGGCCCTACCGCGCCAGAGCTTGGTCAGAGAGAACGGCGGGTACTGCAGATCGGGACATGCTGCCTCAACACCGTCGAACAGAGAGACGGTGCACATCCTCCCTTTCCGCCGGCGGACGGGATGCGGCCGGATCACTGACCAACGCTGAGAGAGAGAGGCCACGGTGGCCTTGTGTGAGATGGTGTGATGAGAGACAAACCCATTTTTCCATTTTCCCCACGGCAATCGTTTTATATTCCGTACGTGCCATTGACGAGTATATAACTTTATTTAATGCTAATGCGTCAAGTCGAACTTTGTTCTGTCTAGGCGTGGTACCCGACCCTCCTTCGAGTAAACAACCTCTACACGCGTCAAATTATCACGTGGGCTGCCTTTTTCGTACAGAAACGAACTCCACTGTGTACCCGCGCAGGTGTGGCCGGGAACGAGACGTGAGTACGTGCGTCCTACGTGCACTTCTTCTTTAGGTGCAGGTACGTACGTGGGTGGGTGTGAGAGAGATGCTTTGTGCGAAACAGAGGCAATGTGTTGATGATATCTCAATCAGAAAAATGTAACATATGCAATGTGTGTGAAACGGAGTCATGGATGTGAGATATCGATAGAATTGAAAACATGGATGAAGTGTGTGGCTGCGCGATCGATAAAGAGTGCCATCGAATTTGTGTTTGCCCACGTCAAAGATACAAGGCGGCTGGCCTACTGGAATTTGAGAGGGCAGAGGTGCAGTTTTTCTCCGTGGCATGGATACCTACCTACAACGTTCGACTATCGGTTTGTGTGTG
>NC_041381.1:197261246-197321026 GCF_002162155.2 Triticum dicoccoides
AGAGACCGATCAACTAGTATATGTGTGGGGAAGGAGAGAGACCTAGCTATGTATTGAGGGAGATCGATCGACATCCATGGATATGTGTAGCAGAGGAATAAGATTGGGAAAAAGACAAAGGTAGAGCATCGGAGGGTTGGTGGTGGAGTGGTATCTCACAAAAGGTGGGAGAGGCCTACTAGACAAACGGAGGGTATGAGTGCAATATCAATAAGAGAGGGCGGGGGATGTCTGTCTGTCTATGCACGTGCGTGTGAGAGACGGGTCGGGAGGTATTCAAGGATGATAAGGGGAGAAGATATGGTTGTGGTAAGCATACGTAACTACATAGGAAGATCAACCATCGTGTGTCCGAGAAAAGGAGAGACATAACTAGCAAGGTAAGTGTATCGGTGCTTGGTGAAAACGAATTACAGTCGACCTGGCTATATGTAGGGAGATCAGTTCATATACACGCCTGCATGTGTTAGAAGAAAATAAGGTCTTGAGAGGCAGACAAGGGGAGAGGGTGTGGATAGGAGGTGGTGCGAGAGGCCTACAATGTCGAGGGGGGAGGAGTGTCCGAGTATGTGATCAATGAAAAGAGGGGCGTGAGTGTGCACCTGCGTGGAATCGTATTGGACATATGGGGGCATGGACGGTGAGAAGAGAAGTGGGGAAGTATATATGTGTTTGTTGAGGCACACTTGGCTAGAGAGGTATATCGACCGGTGTGTGCCGGAAAGAAGGAGCCGGGGGCCTACACACACCGCTGGTGGAGGACCTAAAGAGAAATAATGAACGTGCGCGATGGAGGGGATGCTAAGGGTGTGTGAGAGGGGGGGGGGCGTGTGCATGCACGATAGAAAGTTAGCGCCAGCTAGCTACAAATAGAAGAGGATCGTGAAGGTGTAAAAGACGAACAATGATCATAATTCATTATAAAGAAGTGGATACAGATACTTGAAGAAGATATCATAATGTAGAACACTGATTATAATTTGGGCTAATGTGTGGCTTTTGCAACTCAGGTCTAAATACTTGTCATAATGTAGGGGGCAGGGCACTATACTTTGTGTGATAAACACGGTGTACGTATGGAACATGGTTTAGATTATGAATACATAGTTAGTACATCAAATGTACTATTATTTGGAATCAACATCAAGTGTATTCAAAAAATAGAATTCGAGTTCATGTAGTACACATAGTTCATATCTATCTCTATAGTAATCATGTGGTGTGTTATTAAGGTAATACACGAATGATGGTTGAAGTTGGCAACAATCATGATTGTAGATTCTTATTGAAATAGAGAAACGAATTCAAATTTAGTTCGAATTGCAGCGGTAGTATAGACATTTGGAATGCACTAAAATGTTGGTATGAGTAGGTTACATGCATTATACAACAAGCGAAAAAATTTAATCGGACATAACATGGATTTATACTCCTTCCTTCCATCTATATAGGGCTTAATGAGATTTTTAAGACCGCCTTTGACTATTGACAAGATTAATAGTACATGACATGCACAATATGAAAATTATATCATTGAAAGAACCTTTCACAGACGAATTTAATGGTGTGCTTTGTGTAAGTTGCATGTCATATATCATTGTTCTAATATTTGGTCAAAGTTAGCATCGAAAAACGTATTAGGCCCTATATAGATGGAAGGAGGGAGTAGCTTTGAATAGCATTTGTATAGTAAAACGGGGCAAGACTCTCTCTTTGTGTGGTGTGAATAGTTTTTTTTTCGTTTTCTTTTTGGTTGAGGGAAGTGCGAATTGATTTGGTATGTACAAGTACAATATTACTACACGTTAGGATTGTCCCTAAAATTCAACCCGCGTCTTGTTATATCCCGATAATTTAGATATCGTGCTCCCAAAACTGGCGCCTTCACAACCCGCGCCTTGCTATCCCGAAATTACAATGCGCGCGAAAACTCCCTCCAGCTGCCCTCGCTCGCTCGCTCACGCTGCTGCTGCTGCTCTAGCTCTCGCTCGATCGCTCGCTCGCCCAGCTGCTGCTGCTGCTCTCCCCCTCGCTCGTGCTGCTGCTCTGCTCCGATTAAGCCACACTTCAGTCGACTAAATCGACTTTTGGGTTAGTCAATTTTCAGGGGTTGGGGGGCTGACCGGAGTTAAGGAAGAACCACCCGCAGCGGGGACGGGGGCTCGCCGGAGAGGTACCCCACTATCTATCTTAGGGTTCAGGGTGGGGGCGGGGGCCTAGAGGGTTGGCCGGGGCGGCGGTGGCGAGTTGTTTCTGGGCGGCGAGGCGGCGCTGGGGCCGGCGGTTCGTCCGGTGGTGGCTGGCGGATCAGGGGGGTGCAGGTTGAAGATGAACTGCAGGCCCTCCCTAAACTACATGTCAAGTGCCTCTCTGCTACCATTGCGTTCAGTTTCAACAGTAGCATTCAGATTCCACAATAAATTTCAGTTTTGATAGTTAAGTTCAGAGTCAACAGTTTTTACCTCATCTGTTGTAGTCAGGTGGTTTTTGGTGATGTTAATTTTACATCCATTTTACATCATCTATTGGAGATGCTATTAGAATCCCACTTGAGATTGACGATGTCTGTCTTGTGCTGCTTCAGCCTTGACGTCTTACGGCTCACCGGAGCTGCTCCAACCACAGAACGATCCATCACAACAGAGCAGTGCCCTGGACACCGTCTACAGATTCCTCAGATTTTCCTCCACACCTCCGACAGCCACCTCTGTCTCAACTGCTTTAGCGACCAACCCAATGATGCTGAGGTCGACACGGCTATGGCAAAGAGGTTGTACACTTGTTGCATCACTTATTACTATACATTCACGTCGATCCATTAGGGCTATTTTGGTTCAACGGAAAAACAGAGCAATAGGGAATTTTCCAATGGCACTCTACTATTCAATTATTCATGCATTTTGTTGAAAGGAATGAAGCAAAACATCCACCTGGACCTACTTTTCAAAATCCTATGCATGAAAACAAGACCAAGTGCATTAGTGCCAGAATAACATTCTAACTGTACACGCTTTCATATGGTTTCACTTTATTTTGGCCATGTTTCTTTGCATTCCTCTGCTCTTCCAATTCCTGTAAACCAAACACCCAAGTTGACAGAAATCCTGCATTTACAAATGCTCTGTTTACCATGTGCATTTTCCTATCCTATTCCAGTGTTTTTCCTATCCCTGCGTTTTAAGAACCATGCAAGCCAAATGAGCCCTTACAGAATTACTTCAGTTACAGGTACGTGTCGAAGGGAACTTTGTGTGATTTGTCCTTCTCCTGCCGCGACGTCGTCCACCTCACCTGAGCTGCTCCATCGACAGAAGCATCCACCAAACCAGACATCACGACTCCTAACCGTCTTTCACCGCCTCAGTTCGCCTTCCCTGCCACTGGCACCCACCGCAACGACATCGCCATCATCGACTCAGCAAATGAACCTGAGGAGTACACAGGTCCACAAGAGAGGTCACACTCTTTTGTTTCTGCTTATGTTATGCATTGCTTAAACTTACCTACTACTTTATCATCCTGTTCAGCTCTTGGACTCCCAAGTCAGGTCCAAATTAATGTTCAAACTTGAGTTCTAAATTAGTTGTGGGGCACATATTGAGGCAGTAATGAATAGTATGTCTGTCTAATATCTAGTTCACCTAGGGTATGCCTAAATTGTTCATCTTGGGTGGGAAACAAATAGTAAAGCAATTATCATCTCTCTTTTTATTAGTTCAAAGCAATCATCAGCCTGCTATCATTATTTTTGGATCCATCCACTGGTTGTTACCATCACTCTAAATTTCTGCATGCTCTCCTTACATAATCTCACCATATTTTTTCATATGCATGTCAGATATTGTACACAGTCATGCTGAACATGTAGAGAAAAAGATAAGAGTTTTGTGTGGTAATACAATGTCATGCAGACATCGCTCCATGGTGGGTTCAATGGAAAACCCTCCCCACCCCTCTCCAGATTGTAATCCAGAGGAAGATATCTGTTCTGAGGCGGATTCAGACGCCGCTGACCACCCCTATTTACCCCCAAGGTGTTTGCTCTACCTTGGCATGATGATGTTAGTCATATCATGCATATGTTGCCTTGCAGTGCCTACTTTTGACATCATATATGTCATCTGATTAGTTTAGACATGTTTTGTAATGCCACCTGTTTAGTTTCTATATCATATATGAGAATTATGATGTCTCATGTCTTTTAGCCAGCCATAATATATGTGAAATGTGCAATGCCATCCTGTTTAACCAGGCATCATATATTTGAATGATATCTTGCCCATCCTTTTCTTCATTACTTTCCATTTGTCGACAATGTTTGTACATTAAACTACTCTTCCTGTGAATCAGCCATTTGGGTGGGAGATGGAAAAATCTGGAGTGAAAACAAGGCCTTCAGAGCAGACAGTGCTACCTGTCGAAGCAGATCTCTTGTTGGGTCCCGATAGCTCCTCACAGATGGATTCAGAGACGGATGACCAGTCCTATTCCCCCAGTGAGGTATATGCTCTAACTTGGCACAGTTATACTTCTTATATCATGCATACGGTGTCTTGCATTGCATAGTTTAGACATCATATACACAATATTAAACACCATGTTCTTAGTTCAGACATCATATCGAATACCCTCTGTTTAGCATATAAATCACATATGTGAATTAAATGATGCGATCCTGATTACTTAGATAACATGTAGGTGAATTATGTCATGCGATCCTGTTTAGTTATTCATCATATCTTTGAATTATGTTATGCTATGCTATCCAGTTCAGATAGACATCATATATGTGAAATTATGTCATGCTATCCGTTTTAGTTAAACAATATACATGTCAACTATTTCATGCCCTCTTTTTTCCACACTATCTATTGCATCTGTCTCTAATACAATGTCTGTACATTCAACTATGTTTCCTGTTTATCAGCCATTTGAATTGGAGCGGGTGATGCCAGTATCTAGCGGACTAAAAACACGGTCTTCAAATAAAATAGTGCTATCTCTTGGTGGAGGTAGCACCCTAGTTGTACATGCACAAGAACCAGCCCTACCACACATAACCCAAACTCTCGCAGATTGTACCCCTATTGTGATGGACCGAGAACCAGCTTCACCCAATCTAACCCCAACCCCAGCCGATAGTAACCCGGTTCCCGTTGACACATCACCATCTCCACCACAGAGCTCCCAAACAAGAGCAGTTAGTAAGGCAGCTCCAGTGCCCAAAGGGCGAGTACTATCACGGCGAACCCCAACTCCACCAGTTAGTACGCCTATTCCTGTGGAGGAAGCACAACCAGCTAGTCGTAGTTTAGCATCTATCACATTTGATGTTGTTAAATCGTATGTGCGTATCTTCCCATCTTGGAAATATTATACTGAAGATGAAGCAAAATGCCAGTTGCAGGTGTTTGTCCAAGAGTTATGTGTAAGTAATGTTGTTCATGACAATTACTTTGCTTCGTCCCATACATCCTACCTCCATGATGGTTATAATACAGCAAATTTTCCCATTTTTCTCTATAGAGAAGGACCGATTTGGAAACTCGGGATGAGGTAACCTGTGCTAATACCTCTGCTATCTTCAAGAATGCTTGGTGGCAGTATCAGAATTACTTGAAGAAAACGTACTTCACCGGCAAAGAAACTCATCAAATTCCCTTACGTTCTCCTAAGACACATTCACTGGACGATGACTGGGAACGCCTTGTTCTGTACTGGTCCCGAACCAAGAATGTGGTAAGGTCTATGAGCTCATTTTCTATTTTTAAGTATTATATTCTTGCGTCTTATTGTACTCTGTTCATGTAGAACAAGTGCCTAAACCTGAAGAACAATTGTTCTAGTTTAAGATTCCATTGTTATCATAGTTCAAAAAAGCGCTAGGCGTTAATTGTGTGTTTTGCCACCGCCTTGTGCTTTACTGACAAAAGCGCATGCTTATACGCAGTTATGCACAGATTAAGCGTAGTTATGCGCAATGCGTTTTGCCAACGCCTAGAGTCCAGGCGCGCTTAAGCGCTCGCTTAGGCGCGCCTTTTTTTAATTATGTTTGCTTTGCTCTTGTATCACTGTATTTACTCATACAAACTTATTTTTAAATTGAAGAATCCAATCAAAACTCCAATGACACAACATGTATGTTCACACATGTTTCTTTAACAGGTTTGCTCTTATCAATAGCTCTTTTGATTTCAATTTCAATTGTGTATACAGTTGACTTTCATATCATGCACATTACTAGCATCACAACAGAGCCAATAGTGTTGTTGTACATGTAGACCCGTGGTACCCATCTGAAATCTTGTTTATGCCGTGTAGTTTCCCATGCTTTGTATTCTTTCACTGCTGCTTTGTCTTGAACTGATATGATTTGAACCGTGTCTCTATTTTGATTTGGCAAGACAATGCAGTGACCATAGGACATAGATATATGTTTGTTTGATGCTTTTACTATGTACTAGTACTTGGCAATAGAAGACTTGGTAGTTTAATCCTGTCCACCTTACTAATGAACTGGTTCACCATGAGTTTCATATACTAGTACATGCTAAACTTGTTATGTGTCTGCTTGTTTCTTCTTTTAGAATGCTGAAAGAATATTGGGGAAGAGTGCCTTATTAAGCAATGGTAAAGGAAGTAATGCAGATGAGGTTCAGGATAGTGACACATCCTTGTTGGTCTCCAACAAAGCTGATAAAACAGCTAAGGATGACTATCTTGAAGACAGCGAGACAACCCCAAAGTCCTGTCTTGGTTTAGTGTTCGAGTTACTGGCCACTACCACTTGCACAAGCTATTCAAAATCACTGTCTGAATCAGTTCGGTTTCTTGAGTCTCAACTATAAGCTGAAAGACATCGATCAGCTGTGTTGCGACAAGAAGCGGAAGGACTGCGGAAGTCCCTGGAGCATTCAGATGCATACTTTCTGGTGCAACAGTAAGCCTTGGAGGATTTTAGCGCCAAACAGGACAAAGCTAATAAGCTTGCTAAGCTTATTGCCAGCATGGTGGATACCCAGGATAACGTTTCTTGAGCTCTTCTGAAGTTGTTTCAATTATGCTCTTGTTTTGCTGCCGTGTTTATTTGCACTGGTGGCCAATTTTGACGGCCAGTGTATGTAATATGCTGCTTTGTTCCCTATATTTGCACTGGTGGCGAACTTTGATGCCTAGTGGATGTAATATGTGTAATAGCAGTAATAGGCTAGCGTTAATTGCTTGCTTATTTATTTCCTTATTGTCTTGTTTAGTTGTTTGCTTGTGGTCACTGCAGTTCTTTTTCTGTGTTTTTCTAGTGGCCACAATAGCCTATTTTTGGTAACTAGGCCAAAATAATCATGGCAACACACGGGCTGTTGTAACCATGGGCCTCCTGTAGGCCGTATGATCCATGGGCCTTCTTCCGGCTGTAGGATCCATTGGCCTTCTATACGGGCCTTAGGATTCATGGGCCTTCTACGGGCCGTAGGGTCCATGGGCCTTCTACGGGCCGTACAATCCATGGGCCTTCTACGGGCCGTACTATCCATGGGTCTCATATGGGCCGTAGGATCCATGGGCCTTCTACGGGGCGTATCATCATTTCGCCAATCATGGGTCGTACTATTTGTGGTCCATAACGGGCCGTTAATAGACCGTATTTGATAACTCTATGAAAACAGCCCAACGGGTTTTTTTGACATGAAAATGGCCCAACGTATTAACGGTCCGCAAACGGGCCGACTGTAACGACGGGCTGAATTTGGCCCACAAGCAGAAAATGACAGTAACTGGCTGTATGTAACCGAATGCTGCAAATGAGCCCAAGAATCAATGAGCCCTGAGAAGGCCGAAAGATAGCTTGGGCTGGAAACGGCCTAATAGAATAACAGGCCGTTAATGGGTATAAAGTGATACACTGTTCATTACGGGGCAGTTTCACCACGGGCCGTTAATGGGCCAAGAGTTACAAAGGGCCTCATATGGGCCGAAATAAGTCATGGGCCACACATGGGCCGGAAGTTAAAACGGGCTGGAATCATATTGGATGACCCAGATGACGCTACTGGGCCTAATTCGGATATGGCGTAACGGGCCCTTGGTTAGCGGGCTATAAATGGGCTATATGCGAACAGGCCGTTAACATGCTTTCCGTGGGCCGGCCCGCCACCTTTTGACCAAGTCAAACGGGCCGGCCTTTTCACAGGAATGGGCCTCTGTTGGGCCGTGCCATGTGTCACCGTATCATAGGCGCCTTCGGTCTAATGAGCGGATGACATTTGTCCCAACGGTGAGCCGACACGTGTTTCCTCCAGCCAATGATGATTTTACACGTGGAAAATCCCCATTGATCGGGGCTGTTAACGGGTTATCGGATCCAAAACCCGACCCGATAGCTTAACGGCGTTCCGTTACGGTGGATGCAAACGTGTCGGTCACCCTTGACGAAAGCATTTCTGTGACGCGCGATTTATCGTCATGGAAGTGGACACTTTCGTGATGATAATTTTGGTAATGTCATGGAACACTTCTACGATAGCACATGTATGACTATCTTGATTCTGTCATAAAATCGTCATGGACGTACATGCATGCCAAAAAACGCGACCTACTGTGACAAACACGTGTCATCACGGAAGTGTATTTTTTGTAGTGTTATTGATTTGTTGTTTGAGGTCCATAACTTCTTTGCAGAGCTTGCCCGTAACGGCTAAAGCTCCCTTTACCCAAGGATGCTGCATAGCTTCTGAAGAACAAGTGACGCTCTTTTTCATATTTTCATAAGAAAGAAATCTAAAGTTGGAAGGGATGACCGAGTTTGGAATAGCCGAGCTCTGTAGTTCCCCCATCATGAATTCTGCTTGGAGACGAGAGGTGACTTCTTGATCTTCCTCCATGGCATCTATTCTTTTCAAGTCGGCCTCAATCTCATCCTCCGTTGATGGTCCAAAGTGATAAGCATTGCTATTTTCTCCTGGACCTGGTGTTGGGTGAGACACCCGACTCTCCCTGACTGACTTTTGAGAAGACATCTTGCTCTTAATCTGCAACAGGAACAGCTCGAAACGAAAACAAAGGATATTTGTGTGATGCGGTGGTCAAAACCTTCGTGAGTTTATATAATGAACTTTTACCGACCAAAATATGTAACATGCAAGAAAACGGAGTCCGGGAGGCACACAGGGTGTCCACGAGACAGGGGGCGCGCCCAGTAAGGGTGGGTGCGCCCTCCACCCTTGTGGAGGCCTCGTGTCCTTCTCGGACTACTTCTTTCTTTCTAAAATTCTTAAATATTTCAAAACTGATAAAAATTGCCATTGGAGTTGTTTTGGAGTCGATTTAGTTATCGTACCACATACCTATTCCTTTTCAAAGTCTAGAACGTTCTGGAAAGTGTCCCTTATGTATTTCTCCGGGGTTACAGTTTCGATAATATTAGTTTCAACATTGATAGGATTACCTGAAATATAATGTTAACTAGCGGGTGCGCCCGCGCATTTGCGCGGCTAGACTTTGATTGTTTTTTGACAAAGCAAAAATTGTATTTGTATTGATGTCCTCCGTATGCATTTTTCTTAGCTTCTCATGGTTATTTGAGTTCTAGTTATCGCCATCTTTTTTTTAGGTTTATCAATTTTTTTGTTCCCTTTCTTGCCTATCCACTAAATGGTCCTAATCCATGAGAGCAACAACAAATTGGTATCAAATGTTGTAATAATTTAAAAAATATATATATACACACACATATATTTTTGCTTGCAATATACTGGTTATAGAGTTTTGACTTGCCATCGATATATTTTTATTTTCATATTTTTGTCGCCCCAAATTTTGATTCGGTTCATATATTTTAAATTCTATATTCTTTCATATATTAGACGCATTCTCAGAATTTTTGCATTCTCAGAATTTTTTCGTCCATTGCACGTACTTGTGCAACCATTTTTTTACTCAGTTATTTGTCATCTACTTATATATGTCCATCTATTCAGATTCTTTATTGAGAGCTGTGCATTTTGACGGCTAAATTTGTATACATATTTTATTAGAAAATAAAGGTTATAATATTATATGACTTTACATTGACCTTCCTTTTGATTTTTTTGTCTTCAACTCCAGTATAGCTAATCTTTCTAGAAACCTTCGGTTTTATATATTTCGAATAACCTTTAGTTTGCAGTTTAGATTTTATATTAATACCGTTTGCATTTCTTAGTTTTAGTACTATGTGTATGTTTCAGCTATTTAGGAGCACTTAAGTCTTGGATTTTTCTTTTTACGTATGAATGGGTCGGCATATTAGATACGATAAGTAACTGAATCCTTATTTTGTTTAGGAAAATTGGATTCATATTATCGTATAGGTTGCAGTAAAAAAAAGCTGAACCCAATTGTGCATAGCCCACAGAGTTAAGGTCACCTCTCTGTATGATTTTCTTTTCTAATCCAAGTTATAAAAACATAGCTCGTATTTCTTTTCACCCGTAAAAAAGCTCGTATTTCTTTTCTTCTCAAGAAAAAAAGTACGTAATAAAATACGTAGCTCATAGGGTCTACAGGTTCTGAACTTATCCTTAGGCCTCGTTCGATCCCCACAGAACTCCCGAGCCGCCGACCCACATGAGCCATTTCTTCCGATTTGCCGCCGGTGAAGAAAGGTATGACCGCTGGCCATCAGGAAATCAAACCCCAGGCTATACTGGATCTACTTGTCACTAATTTTCTTCGAATTTCTTTTTCTGGTTGCGCAGGTGGGCGGGTGAGTCCATGAGTCCGTAAGGTGTGAATCCACGCCAACCTCGTTGAGTCTAGCGGAGCGGCAGGGAGGGCCATTGCGAGCGCGGCGCGCTGCTGAACCGGCGGCTAGTGGCTGTGGTGGAGATGCTGGAGGTTGGTGGCACCGAGGAGGCGGTGAGGGAGCACCGGTTCACGGATTTTCTGGACGAAATCATGCGATTCGGTCTAAGTTTGTTGGTGGCAAGGCAACAATGTCAGCGCAACAAATGTCCCAAAAAGAATGGTTGTTCGGATGGAGGATGCTGAAGAATGGCTGGATGGACAGAGGATGGCCTGCTGCGTTGGTCCATGGGAGGTATGGGGGTAACAGAGGCAAGATGCATATAAGGAGACCGTTGGATAATCAAATAGCAGCAAGATGTTAGTGGCTTCTGGGGACGGCATGGCTCCTACAAAATGTGAAGTACCAGCTAATGGTATGCAATCTTCCATTGTGGTTCCTCCATATCACTATTGAGTATGTTTTTTAGTTTTTTTTTACGGGTTGATATTTTTTTAGTTGTTGTTCCTATGTGTTAGTAAGAAAGCTTTCATTTATCTCCATGATTGTAAAGCCGGTGATCCCCAGCAGATGAGCAGTTGTGGTTCGTTTGCTTAATATATATAGGGCATGCCTGTGCCTTTTCTCTAAATATAAGAAGGATTTCATTTATTAATTGAAATTTGGTTCATGTGTTAATTGACCTAAAATGATTAGTCTATTTACACGTCTTGTCGCTGCTGCGTAAGATAGATGACGGCCCTCATTTCTATTCCACTCGTTGATATTAGGAGGGGCCAAAGTAAGTGTATGACATAAAAACGCCTAGGGTGATCAGAGACGCCGGAGAATTAGTACAACGATTAGCATAAATATAAGCATAGTAAAATTTCCTCTGGGAAGGGGGGGCCAAGGCCTGGTATTGTCCCGCCTACGCTCCGCCACTGACCAAATGTGTTTGCTGGTTAGGTTGAATTTCCTATATTAACATGATTAGTAATTTTTATTGAATTTTATTGAAAGAATTCAGAAACTCAATTTTTTTACTTCATACAGAGTTTACATGAAACCAAATGTTGATTTCCTTCTATTTTTTTTTTCGAAATACACATATAAATAGAGCCTTTTTCTTTTCATGTTACACTATTTAATCATCTACTGGTACCTATTACGAACTTCTATAAAAAAATTCAACGACATTGTTATATCCTATACCAACCACCCATTAAGTGATGCATATATTTTAGCACGCATACATACTACGGAAGTTATCCATTGGTATGACACATGCGAATGCCAGCCCAACTTGCCAGTGCTTAAACACTCTCAGGTGGTCAATGTTGTGGAACGGAAAATGTGTCGCTTTTCATGCACACTTACAATTTGTATAGTTGGCTTGTACGCAAGTAATCAATGCATAGCCATAAACTGTATTACTGTTTGACATCAAATGTATTGTTTTAGTTAAAGAAAAGTGGTTAATGTTTTGCTACAAAATAGAAACGGTGAAGAGATCATGTGTGAGAGCTAGGCAGAAGCAAGTTTCAGTTTATCATGTAATTGGAACTGGAAGGGATTCCAATTGAGGGTAAAATTTTCTGGCTTCCTTGCAGTATGTGATATCATCAGTTCCTTTTTCTTTTGTTTTGAGGGAATGCACGTCTCATATGATTAGTTAACAATGCAAACTTCTTTTTCCTGTTTCTAGTTTCTTATACTTATGTCTCATGCTCCTGACCTTTTTCTTTCCGCGGAGACACGCTTTGTCAATAGAGACGCTATGTCCTTATGACGGGTAACTTTTTAGTATTTTTTTTTTCTTTACAGTACTAACTAAAATTGTGGGTAACATATAATTGAGCATAATATATATGTCTTGGAGGCGACTGTTTTAACATCATGTAATCATTATCTCAAGCATGCATTTGTAGCTTCACCCATCAGTATAGTGTTGTGTGCAGAGTGAAAATTAGGGAATCTCTTTTAATTTAGCAAGTCAAGATTATATAAAAATAACAGAAGCATGGTCATATATATTGTTTAATTTGACAATATAACCAACAGATACATATGACAACATTGACACACTATATCTGCTATATTTATTGACCAATCCAGAACCTCGTATTCATATGATAAAACTTAGGAGAATTCAGAATTCCAGTACTCTAGTTGTCTAGATCTGGTAAGTAGATAACAGAAGAGTGATTACAACACATTTGAAAGCATGTCTATTTGCAGATGGGAAACTATGCCCCAATTGAATTTCATCACGTAAGATTGGAAATCATATCTCATCCATAAGCACAAATGATGTTCATTTATAATTGCCATTAAATATTGACATCTTTCTGTGTAAACATTACCTAACTATTTCACGTAGCATAAAACTTCCCCATATTTCTCTAGACCATGTCTAATAGTGTATAATATATGATAGATAGACTACTTGAGTTCTACAGGTTTCTATTTACATGTCCTTTGATGTACGAAGATTGGTTATAGATAACGATTTCTTTTGATATAAAATAAAGCACCCCTCTAACTAAATAATTCATTTTCCCTGAAGTCTTAAAAATATTTTGGAAGATTTGGAATTCAGACCAGTAACCTATAGGCAAGAATATAGTAATGTATCGTCAAATATCATCTATCAAATGTTATATTACCAACTGTGCATAATAAACAGAAGTGAGTTCTGTAGATTGGCAATGGTCTACAGACTCTCAAGTGAATCCGTGCACCCAATCAGTTGATTTATGACTTAGATATACCATGTAGATAATCATAGATTTATACTTCATATTTGGAAGAAACAACTTCAAACATCCAAATCATCTCCACGCATTAAGAACTCCAAGAAGTAACTAATTTGTTTGTTACGTACCAGAGAAGTGGAGGCTCTAAGAATTAAAAAGTAGTCTTGCACAACATTCTTTCTTACGTATAAATATTGTAAAACAAAACTCCTTGCCGCGTCTTCAGGGAAACAGAAACAGAAAGAATGTAAAGGAAGTAGTTTCTCTTGATAACTACAATCATTTTAAATTGACATTGGCAAGGAAAACTTCTAAATTGTGATTGAAAGGTAGTATAACCGAAGATGCAACAGGTGGATAGTCTAGCTTGAAAAGGTACATGAATCGAAGGATTAAACTACATTGAATCATTGGATAAGTATACCATTAATTAGTGCATATATTGGCATCATGCATATTTCCTTGTAAGTTGTATAACTATTTCCCATGGCAGAGATAACCGATATGAAGAACTTTATTCCTTCTTGAATAACTAAAGGCCTTGAAAGCTAGCCGTCAATATTATGTCTCGGCTATCATAGCAACAGCTATGCCTGTTTATAGAACAATGTTAATTATATTCAAAGTACAGTAATATAGAGGTAACTATATATTCTTAGAAAGTAAGAAAACTTACAAATTTCAAGCACCAGCTTAGTGTCTTCTGACATATTATAGGTGGGGAGTTAGCCCATCTGAGCTTGGACTTGCAAGGAAATATTGGCAAGAAATGTTTCGAAAAGAATTAGAAAGGGAGGAGAATGAATACATTACAGTATAAATAATGTATGCATCTAGATGGTTAGAAAATGTAGAAGACTAAAAGTTAATCAAGGCGATCTGGCGAGGTTCTATATGAAATTTGATGTTCTGGGGAACAAATCATTTAAGTTGTGTTTGGGATTACTTGCCTGTTGAGTTTGGGAATCAGCGGCAGGCGATGAACTCAAAACTTGTCCAGGATGACTGCTTTATAGTGTCACTTACAGTTACAAATAGATGAAGACCTAATAAATTAAATTCTAGGGGAGGGAAAATTTGGGAACAATTCAAAGAAAATTTAGATGGCATCTGCAGGGTGAATTCAGAGGAAGACTTCATTTGTCTATTGCCTTGATTGGAGCAGTGGAGCTTGCTAGGTTCAATGACATGGCTGTAGGTTTACCTCATCGTCAGCGTCGTCTTTGCTGCCGCAGCCGCTTCTTCGACGCCTGCGTCACGCAGCCATTGGATGGCGGCTTCTGCTCCCTCTGTCATATTCCTGATGTTTTCCATCCGTGAGACACGGTTCCTGTCCCTGATTGGATCATATACCTAGGAATTGAAGGCAAGCCTCTATTCAATTAGGAGATGACATGGTTCCTGTGCTTGGAGCTTTAAACATCCAAATCATCTCCGTGCATTAAGAACTCCAAGAAGTAACTAATTTGCTCATCTGTGTTGATGCGTTCAAGTCCTGCACGCTGTACTCACCATGGGTGGTGATGCTATGTGAAGACTTCAGCGACCACAAAGAAATTAGCTTTGCAACCAAATTCATCTATTTGTAACTGTAAGTGACACTATATTTAAATTTTGAAATCCCAGGCTTCAATTGCTAGCTTCAAGGAGACGGCTGTAGGGTTACCTCATCATCGTCGTCATCTCTGCCGCCACCGCTGCTTCTTCGACGTCTACGTCTCAAGGTGGGAATGGGCCGGGTCGACCCACCGGGTCTTTGGCCCGACCCAAAAAAACAAGGCCAATGGGTCAGTCGGGTCGGCCTCATACAAAAATCGGGCCAGTAGAGCCGGCACGGAGTGCCCATCGGGTCAGCGGGGCCGACCCACCTCCGAGAGTACTGGAGTCAATCGGTATCGCCAAATCCATCTTACTAGCTTAGCTTATCTATATCTATATCTATACCTCTATATCTATATCTATACCTCTATATCTATACCTCTATATCTATATCTATATCTATATCTATATCTATACCTCTATATCTATATCTATACTTCTATATCTATATCTATATCTATATCTATACCTTTATATCTATATCTATACCTACTAATAAAGCAGATATTGCTTCTGCCCGTACGTCACAAAAATCGCCCCCCGAAGTTGCTAGAAATTACCCGCGATGCCACCCGTAAGTGAAGAAAACGATTCGATTTTTCTTTTCAAAGTCGCCGTCGTTTCCAGAGTTTGTATACAGTTAATATCCAACAAATATCAGTGACGCAGTAGCAGTGCGGTGGCTCGATGCATTGTCTTCTGCCCTGTAGACCAGGGTTCGAACCCCAGCTTCTACCAATATTTTCCTCCACTTTTTTCTCATGACTTATTCCCACCTACTTTAGGACTACATGGGCCAGCCAGCGGACTTAATGCCCTGTTTTTTTTTCTTTTTTCTGGTCTTCTCTTTTCTCACTTCTGTTTTTGTTTTCTCCTTCTTTAAATCAATTTGAGATTTTCAAGTATTAAAAAGTTGCGAGTTTGAAAAAGCTGTTTGAGAAATTATAAAATGTGTGTGAATTCAAAAAAGTTCAGGAAATCATAAAATTTTCGTGGTTTCAAAAAATGTTACTGATTTTACAAAAATATTTGCAAATTATAAAAATAATTTGGAAAGAAATGTCGTTAAATAAAATCAAGTTCATGATCTTGATAAAATGATCGTGTATTCAAAACATATTTGTGAATCTGAGTCATCATGAAATCAAAAACTATTCATGCATTTCAATAAATGTTCGTCTAAAAAACAAATGTTTGTGAATTTAAAAAAATGTCTAAATTTAAAAAGAATGTTTGTCGATTCAAAAAACTCTTCCTATTCAGATGTATTTTATATCTAGGATTTGATTAATTTTGGAAATTCTTTATATGTCTTGGGGTTGGCGAGTAGTCCATGGTCGATGAGATTTGTTTTCAAAGTTCAAAACATTCCCTTGCGCGAGACAATGACAAGTGTGTCGTACAGTGACAAGCCCATTTTTTACCACGTTGAATGCATTGCGATCACGTGGATATTGCATCCACATCAACGAGAGTGAGAAGAAAGATAATTGGCAACATGGTGAGCCATCGTGTTAAAATAGAGGACATTCATATGTCGGATATTGACCAACGTGTAATTTTTTCTTCCGTTGCAACGCACGGGCATATTTGCTAGTACAACTAACATCAGCTAATTATAGTGTACTAATTAGCCGAAACATTAACTAGCTAACATTTGTACACGTACTGGAATCCATTAACTCAATCCTCCTTTATAAACTGGACGTGGAAAGAGCTGAAACTGTATATTGTGGTTCATTTGTAAACTTTTATTATTTCAATCATGCATGTTTAGATCATAATTTTGTTTTACTTGTAATAACATATTTTTGAGAATATCCTATGTACCACAACCAAATATTGTATAAGAAAATAAAATTTGGGTCGACCCAAAGTACCCATTGGGCCGGCGAGGCCATTGACTTTTTTGAATTGGGTCGACCCGTGGCCTCTCAAATTGGCCTCAAGGCCAACAGGGCCGGGTCCAAGGCCAGGTCCGGGCCGACTCATTCCCACCCTGATCTACGTCCATGTCGGCCAGGCTTCAAGTGCTAGCTTCAAGGAGACGGCTGTAGGGTTACCTCATCATCGTCGTCATCTCTGTTCGCCGCCGCTGCTTCTTCGATGCCTCCATGTCGGCCATGGGATGGCTGCTTGGTACTCTTACCTTTGCTACCATCCGCTGATTTCAGGACGCGAAGACTTCGTCCCTGATCGATCGTATTCCTAGGGTTTGAAGGCAAGCCTCTATTCAATTGAGATGACTGGTTTGTGTGCTCAGAGCCAAATTTCCTTCACGGTCTGTGTTGATGTTTGAGTTCATGAGCACGTTATGGTTCCTCCACGTACATGTGTAATCTAACCGAGAGATTATTAGAAGTTAAAAAGTATTTCCTTCTATGACATGACCTGGTTCTACACGTGACTATGATATACTTGCCAAAGAAAGAAAGAACTTTTCTTTTCCGATGACGAACCCCTTTGTACGTGTCAAAGAAGAATTGTACCTAATAGATGTTGTACGTAACTTTTTTCATCCTTCAATCTTGACCGTTTTGATTAGAATCAACGGATAATAAATTTTTAGCATATGTGGATTAACGTGGTGGCTTGTTTGACTTACGTCTTAATAATTATATAATAGATAGATAGATTCTTTGACCGTTCACTACCCTCGGACTTGTGCCTTCGAAGTTGTTGATTTTTATGGCACCAGAACGATAGAACTCCTCGATAACGTAAGGACCTTCCCATTTAGAGAGAAGTTTTTCTCAAAAAATCTTAAATGAGAGTTGAATAATAACACATAATCTTCTATGTTAAACTCACGCTTTTATATCCTTTTGTCATGCCAGCGTTTGACTTTTTCTTTGAATAGCTGGGCATTCTCATAGGCTTGAGTTCTCCATTCATCAAGTGAGCTAATGTCAAACAACCTTTTCTCACCGGCAAGTTTGAAGTCATATTTGAGCTCTTTAACAACCCAATATGCTTTATGTTCAAGTTCTATAGGTAAATGACACGCTTTTCCATAAATCATCTTATATGGAGACATACCCAGAGGATTTTTGTATGCAGTTCTATAGGCCCATAATGCATCATCAAGTCTTTTGGACGAATTTTTTCTAGATCTATTGACAGTCTTTTGCAAAATTAATTTAAGCTCTCTATTACTCAACTCTACTTGACCACTAGACTGCGGATGATAAGGAGATGCGATTCTATGATTAACATCATACTTAGCAAGCATTTTACGGAAAGCACCATGAATAAAATGTGAACCACCATCAATCATAAAATATCTAGGGACTCCAAACCTCGGAAAAATAACTTCTTTAAGCATTTTAATAGAAGTGTTATGATCAGCACTACTAGTTGGAATAGCTTCTACCCACTTAGTAACGTAATCAACAGCAACTAAAATATGAGTGTAACCATTAGAGGCAGGAAAGAGTCCCATAAAATCAAAGCCCAAACATCAAACGGTTCAATAACAAGAGAATAATTCATAGGCATTTCTTGACGTCTACTAATATTACCAATTCTTTGACATTCATCACAAGATAAGACAAAGTTACGAGCACCTTTGAAGAGAGTAGGCCAATAAAAACCAGATTGCAGTACCTTATGTGCAGTTCTATCTCCAGCGTGGTGTCCTCCATATGATTCAGAGTGACACTTGCGTAGGATCTGTTCCTATTCATGCTCAGGTACACAACGTCTAATAACACCATCTACTCCTTCTTTATAAAGGTGTGAGTCATCCCAGAAGTAATGTCTTAAATCATAAAAGACCTTTTTTTGCTGGTATGTGAAACTAGGAGGTATAAACTTAGTAACAATGTAATTAGCATAATCAGCATACCAAGGAGCAGTACGGGAAGCATTGACAACCGCTAATTGTTCATCAGGAAAGCTATCATCAATAGGCAATGGGTCATCAAGAACATTCTCTAACCTAGACAAGTCGTCTGCACCGGGGTTCTCAGCTCCCTTTCTATCAATAATATGCAAATCAAATTCTTGGAGCAAGATAACCCATCTAATGAGTCTAGGCTTAGCATCTTTCTTTTCCATAAGATATTTAATAGCAGCATGATCAGTGTGAATAGTAACTTTGGAATCAACAATATAAGATCTAAACTTATCACATGCAAACACAACTGCTAAGAATTCTTTTTCAGTAGTAGCATAATTTCTCTGGGCAGTATCAAGAGTCTTACTAGCATACTGGATAACATTCAATTTCTTATCCACTCTTTGCCCTAGAACAGCACCTACAGCATAATCACTAGCATCACACATAATTTCAAAGGATAAATTCCAATCAGGTGGCTGAACAATAGGTGCAGTGATCAAAGCTTTCTTAAGTATTTCAAATGCTTCTACACAATCATCATCAAAGACAAAAGGAATATATTTTTGCAATAAGTTAGTCAGAGACCTAGAGATTTTAGAAAAGTCCTTAATGAGCCTCCTATAAAAACCGGCATGACCAAGGAAACTTCTTATACCTTTTATGTCCTTGGGACATGACATCTTTTCAATAGCATCAACTTTAGCTTTATCAACTTCAGTACCTCTCTCGGAAATCTTATGCCCCAAAACAATGCCTTCATTAACCATAAAATGACACTTTTCCCAATTCAAGACGAGACTAGTGTCTTCGCATCTCTGCAAAACTCGATCAAGGTTGCTTAAGCAATCATCAAAAGAGGATCCATAAACGGAGAAATCATCCATGGATACCTCACAAATCTTTTCACAAAAGTCAGAGAATATAGCCATCATACATCTTTGAAAGGTAGCAGGTGCGTTACTAAACCAAAAGGCATACTTCTATAAGCAAAAGTACCGAAAGGGCAAGTAAAAGTAGTTTCAGATTGATCCTTCGCTGACACAGGTATTTGAGAGAAACCAGAATAACCATCTAGAAAGCAGAAATGAGTGTGTTTGGATAGTCTTTCTAGCATTTGATCAAAAAAGGCTAAAGGGTAATGATCTTTCTTAGTAGCTTTATTTAATTTACGGAAATCAGTTACCATCCTATAACCTGTAATAATTCTTTGTGGGGTCGATTCATCTTTATCATTAGGAACAACGGTAATACCTCCCTTTTTAGGAACACAATGGACATGGCTTACCCATTCACTATCAGCAACGCGATAAATTATACCTGCCTCAAGGAGCTTTAGTATCTCCTTTCTTACCACTTCTTTCATCTTGGGATTCAGTCATCGTTGAGGATCTCTAACTGGTTTAGCATCGGCCTCCAAATTAATTTTGTGTTGGCATAACGTGGGACTAATGCCCTTAAGATCATCCAGAGTATATCCAATAGCAGCGCGGTGCTTCTTCAGAGTTTTCAATAATCTTTCTTCTTCTTGCTCTGAAAGGTTAGCACTAATAATAACAAGATATATTTTCTTTTCATCAAGATAAGCATACTTAAGATTATCAGGTAATGGTTTGAGTTCAAACACAGGATCACCCTTGGGTGGAGGGGGATCCCCAAGAATTTCAACGGGAAGGTTGTGTTTCAGCATAGGTTCCTGTTTAAGGAACACTTCATCTATTTCCCTTCTTTCCTTCATAAACATATCATTTTCATGGTCAAGAAAATATTGTTCTAACGGATCAGTAGGAGGCACGGTAATAGAAGCAAGACCAATAATCTCATCCTTACTAGGTGATTCTCTATCACGAGGTTGTCTATGAAACTTAGTAAAATTAAACTCATGAGACATACCATCTAAGCCAATTGTGACAGTATCCTTTTCACAATCAATCTTAGCATTAACAGTATTCAAGAAGGGTCTACCAAAAATAATGGGACAAAAGTCATCTTGTGGGGAACTAAGAACAAGAAAATCAGCAGGGTATTTAACCTTCCCACACAAGACTTCAACATCTCTAACAATCCCAACTGGTGAAATAGTATCTCTATTGGCAAGCTTGATAGTAACATCAATACCTTCCAACTCAACGGGTGCAATATCATGCATAATTTATTTATATAAGTCATAGGGTATTGCACTAGAACTAGCACCCATAACACATAAGCCATGATAACAACGATCTCTTATATTAACAGAAATAACAGGCATGCCTACCAAAGGTCTATGTATCTTAGTATCTGGTCTAACAATGTTAGCAGTCTCACCCCAGAAATAAATAACATGCCCATCTAAATCATCATCCAAGAGATCTTTAACCATAGCAATACTAGGTTCAACTTTGATTTTCTCAGGAGGTGTATAAGTCCTATGATTACTCTTATGAACAGCAGTCGAAGTTTTAGCATGATCCTTTATCCTAACAGGAAAAGGAGGTTTCTCAACATAAGTAGTAGGAACAATAGGATCACTATAAGTGACAGTATTTTCTTCAACTGTAATAGATGCAACTACTTTTACTTCAATGGGAGGACTATATTTAAACCACTTCTCCTTAGGGAGATCAACGTGAGTAGCAAAAGATTCATAGAAAGAAGCTACTATCTCAGAGTCAATTCCATATTTAGCGCTAAATCCATGAAAAGCATCGGTATCCATAAAAGATTTAACACATTCAAATTTAGGTGTCATACCTGACTCCTTACCATCGTCGGAACCCCAATCTTCAAAGTTGCGTTTAATTCTTTCCAATAAGTCCCATTTGAAATCAATAGTCTTCAGCATATAAGAACCAGCACAGGAAGTATCGAGCAGGTTGCGATCGTTTTAAATTTTTTGAATAATCATTTCTCTGGAGAGCTCGTGATAGGGGCATGAATATAACATTGATTTGAGCCTCCCCCAAGCCTGAGTGATGCTTTCTCCTTTGCGAGGCCAGAAATTATATATGTAATTACGATCACATTGAACAAGATGCATATGATAGAACTTCTGGTGAAACTCCAACTTCAATCGTTTATAATTCCAAGATCTCGTATCATCACATAGCCTATACCATGTCAATGCATCTCCCTTCAAAGATAAAGGGGAGACCTTCCTTTTGACAACATCATCTGGAATACCTGCAAGCTTAAATAATCCACAAACTTCATCCACAAAGATAAGGTGTAAATCGGGATGCAATGTTCCATCTCCTGCAAATGGATTAGCTAGCAGTTTCTCTATCATACCCAAAGGAATCTCAAAGTAAATATTTTCAAAAAGTTCAGTAGGTTGAGGAGAAACTCTTTGCTCTTCTGGTTGGGGTGAAGATACCCCGAACAAGCCCCTCAAAGGATTAGTTTCCATATTGACAAGTAACAAAAAATTTCAGCACACTATATAAATGTTTCCTTACCAAGTTCCACTCACTAAAAGCGCTACATTCCCCGGCAACGGCGCCAGAAAAGAGTCTTGATGACCCACAAGTGTAGGGGATCTATCATATTCCTTTCGATAAGTAAGAGTGTCGAACCCAACAAGGAGCAGAAGGAAATGATAAGCGGTTTTCAGTAAGGTTTTCTCTGCAAGCACTGAAATTGTAGGTGATAGATAGTTTTGTGATAAGATAAATTGTAACGAGTAACAAGCAATGAAAGTAAATAAAGTGCAGGAAGGTGGCCCAATCCTTTTGTAGCAAAGGATAAGCCTGGACAATTTCTTATAATGAGAAAAGAGCTCCCGAGGACACATGGGAATTATCGTCAAGCTAGTTTTCATCACGCTCATATGATTCGCGTTCGGTACTTTGATAATTTGGTACGTGGGTGGACCGGTGCTTGGGTACTACCCTTACTTGGACAAGCATCCCACTTATGATTAACACCTATTGCAAGCATCCGCAACTACAAAAGAAGTATTAAGGTAAACCTAACCACAACATTAAACATATGGATCCAAATTAGCCCCTAACGAAGCAACGCATAAACTAGGGTTTAAGCTTGTGTCACTCTAGCAACCCATCATCTACTTATTACTTCCCAATGCCTTCCTCTAGGCCCAAATAATGGTGAAGTGTCATGTAGTCGACGTTCACATAACACCACTAGAGGAAAAGACAACATACATCTCATCAAAATATCGAACGAATACCAAATTCACATGACTACTAATAGCAAGACTTCACCCATGTCCTCAGGAACGAACGTAACTACTCACAAAGCATATTCATGTTCATAATCAGAGGAGTAATAATATGCATTAAGGATCTGAACATATGATCTTCCACCAAGTAAACCAATTAGCATCAACTACAAGGAGTAATCAACACTACTAGCAACCCACAGGTACCAATTTGTGGTTTTGATACAAGATTGGATACAAGAGATGAACTAGGGTTTTGAGAGGAGATGGTGCTGGTGAAGATGTTGATGGGGATTGACCTCCTCCTGATGAGAGGATCGTTGGTGATGCCGATGGTGATGATTTCCCCCTCCCGGAGGGAAGTGCCCCCGGTAGAACAGCTCTGCCGGAGCTCTAGATTGGTTCCGCCAAGGTTCCGCCTTGTGGCAGCGGAGTTTCATCTCGTAAGCTTGCCCCCGATTTTTTCCAAGGTAAGAGCCTTCATATAGCAGAAGATGGACACCGGGGGGCCACCAGGGGGCCCAGGAGACATGGGGCGCACCCAGTAGGGGTGGGCGCCCCCCCACCCTCCTGGGCAAGGTGTGGGCCCCCTGAGGTGTTTCTTCTGCTCAATAATTCTTATTAATTCCAAAAATAAGTTTCGTGGAGTTTCAAGATTTTTGGAGCAGTGCAGAATAGGTTTCCAATGTTTGCTCCTTTTCCAGCCAGAATTCCAGCTGCCGGCATTCCCCCTCTTCATGGTAAACCTTGTAAAATAAGAGAGAATAGCCATAAGTATTGATATATAATGTGTAATAACGGCCCATAATGCAACAAATATTGATATAAAAGCATGATGCAAAATGGACGTATCACCCCCCGCCAAATAATAGCACAATGGGGAAAGAAAGGGGGAGGCGCCCCCTTCTTTCCTTCCTCCCTTCTCTGGGATATGGTAAGAGGGGGTGGCGCCCCCCTTTTACCATGTATTAGGTGTGGCAGACCTGTGCACCAGCCCATGTGGGCTGGTGTGTTCCCCTCTACATGGCCCAACAAGGCACAATACACTCGCGGTGCCTCCGGAACCACTTCCGGTATTCCGATAATTTTCCGGTGCATTCCAAAACCATTCCTAAGAGCAAATATCATCATCCTATATATATCAATCTTTACCTCTGGACCATTCCGAAGCTCCTCTTCATGTCCGTGATCCCATCCGGGACTCCGAACAACATTCGGTCATCAAACCACATAACTCATATAATACTAAATCATCATCGAACGTTAAGCGTGCAGACCCTATGGGTTCGAAAACTATGTATACATGACCGAGACACATCTCCGATCAATAACCAATAGCGGAACCTGGATGCCCTTATTGTCTCCTACATATTCTACAAAGATCTTTGTCGGTCGAACCGACGATGACATACGTAATTCCCTTTGTCCATTGGTATGTTACTTGCCTGAGATTCGATCGTCGGTATCTCTATACCTAGTTCAATCTCGTTACCGGCAAGTCTCATTACTCGTTTCATAATACATCACCTCGTGACTAACTCCTTAGTCGTTTGCTTGCAAGCTTATGATGTGTATTACCGAGAGGGCCCAGAGATACCTCTCCGATACTCAGAGTGACAAATCCTAATCTTGATATATGCCAACCCAAAAAACATCTTCTGAGATACCTATAGAGCATCTTTATAATCACCCAGTTGCATTGTGACGTTTGATAGCACACTAGGTATTCCTCCGGTATCCGGGAGTTGCATAATCTCATAGTTGAAGGAACGTGTATTTGACACGAAGAATGCAATAAGAATAAACTGAACAATCATTATGCTAAGCTAACAGATGGGTATTTTCCATCACATCATTCTCCTAATGATGTGATCCCGTTATCAAATGATAACACATGTCCATGGTTAGGAAACCTTAACCATCTTTCATCAACGAGCTAGTCTAGTAGAGGCTCACTAGGGAAACGGTATTTGTTTATGTATTCACACATTATTTAAGTTTCTAATCAATACAATTCTAGCATGAATAATAAATCTTTATCATGAATAAGGAAATATAAAATAACAACTTTATTATCACCACTGACTGTAATTTATTAGTATTTTGTCGAGAGAAGGGCACTCGTAGTTCTGTCACTAGGCATCCAACTGCAAGTGTCACCCCGACTACAACTGCATGCCCACACACTCGACTACAACTAACATTTATTTTTGTAAGTGGGCGGTGGGAGAGGGAGGGGGAGTTGCATGTGTGATACCAGACTTGCAACTGCAAGCGCCACCCTCAACTACAACTGGCCTTGTGTTTTTGTTGGAGATGGGGGAAGGGGCAATTGCATGCCCGATAGTAGTCTTGCAATTGCAAGTGTCATCCTCGGCTAGAACTGCATGCCTACACACCCGACAACAATTACATGCCACACAAACGACGATAACATGCATTTTTTATTTGTTAGTAGGCGGTAGGAGAGGAGGGAGGAGTTGCATGTCCGATACTAGCACTAGTAGAAAACAGGGCTTTGGTCCAGGCCAGATAAGAGCATTAATCTCGGTTCTCTTACGAACCAGGACCAATGGGTGCATCTATCCCGGTTCGTGAGGCCAAGGCGCCAGCCGGGCCTCGGGGGCCATAGGTCCCAGTTCGTCTGACCCCTTTGGTCCTGGTTCTAGACACGAACCTGGACCAAAGGGCCTCACTCTTGGCGCAACCACTTTAGTCCCGGTTGGTGGCTAGAACCGGGACTAAAGAGCAGGCTTCTGTCCCGGTTCTAGCCACCAACCGGGACTAAAGAGATGCCTATATATATGCTCGCCCCTGCTCGCTCACTCCTCTGTTCTTTGGCCTGGCGGCGTGTGGGAGGTGTGCGCTGCTCAGCTCTCACCTCCTATGCACACCAGGATCCCATAGAGAGAAGGATGAGCTGCCAGAGGCCCTCGAGAATCCTGAACAGCCTGGACGAACACGAGGCACATCAGGCTATGTTCTATGGGTAAGCGGCGTGGCTTGCACGGAGCTCGTTCAACCTGATTTCATGATCCTCGCTACCCCGTGGATAGTATCACGGAGAATGAACATTGTGTGCTAATGGGGAAATGCCATAACCTGACCTTGAACGTGGCGCTCGGCTCTGTCTTACCTCCTCAAGCTGAGGGAACTTTCCATTGCCGTCCGATTTCACATGGCTTTGCTATTGTCGGGGTGGATGAAATAATGGAGGGATTCGAGGGGCTGGAGCTTGAGTACCCTACAGTCAAAGGGGAGATTCTTCTGGAAAATGCCTTAAGGAGTACCTATCTATGGAGAAAGGAGAACATCAAGCTTCCAAACTGGATGTCGCCTCAGCAGACTCAGCTGGAGGAGGCCCCTCAGCAGACTCCTCACAGTCCAGCTCAGCCATCTTAGCTGCCTGAGTCGTCTTCAGCGCGTGAGCTGTCTCTGCCGCCTCAATCGCCGTCTCCGGCGGAGGAGGCCCCTCAGCAAAGTCCTCTTCCGCCTCAGCTGTCTACGACCCATCAGCGGACTTCGCCTCCTCCTCCACCTGCTCCGGCACGTCAGCGGACTCTGCCTCCTCCGGCGCATCATCGGACTCCACCACCTCAGCAACGGCGGAAGAGAGCCGCCGGAGAATAGGCAGGAAGAAATTCAAAGCTGGTCCAAGCCTCAAGGCTCCTCCAGAGTTACCATATGAGAGGACTGAGGAGGAAACCAAGGACATTGTGGATACCGAAGTGATGGCCCATTTTGAACGAAAATGTCCACCTCCTAAGGAAACAATAGATCCGGTAAAAGCGAAGCGCACTCTGGATGCCCTTAAGCAACCACCACCGCCTCTGCCACAATCACACTGTGATCACTATATTGGAAAGACATATGATGAAGCGTGGTGGTCGGGAAGTACTACCAGTGCTGCAAGACTAAGTGGGAAAAAATTCCCCAGCTCGGCGAACAGGAGAAGCAATCATGCCCCCTGCTCAAGGTGTCTAGCGATATCCCTAATCATCCGGGGCTAGCGCCCGGTACCATTCTTGGTGATTACATGGGCGGTCATGTACATTTTGAAATGGCTAATGTAGTACAGGTCTATAGATGCGAGCATGGGAAGCCTCTCGCCAAACCTGATCAGCTCCCGCATCTACCAATGATGATGCAAAGATTGCATATGAGTGGTCCTTGGAAACCTGTAGGAAGTCTGGGACCAGCAGTATGATGCTGGGAATTAAAGATGAGCACGACTTCATTGGAGTCGACTTGATGCCTGTTGAATTTGTGGAATTATTTCAGTTATTCAATCAACAGGCCCTCGACAAACAACTCATGACTTGCTACTGTTTGTAAGTATTATTTCTGTAATTAAGTTTCTAGCTCAACTCGTTCATTGCATGCATATATAATTATCCTCACTATATTATGCAGATTGAAGATCGTCGAATGCAAAAGAGGACAAATCTATGACATTGGGTTCATTAGCCCAAATATCATAAATGAATGGGTGGTACAAAACAGAGCCAAATATACTGAGGATAACTTGCTAAAAATCAACATCAAAACAAAAGGGAAATACTCTTTCCTTACAACTTCCAATGAGTGTTACTGTCTTGTGCATATTTGGTTTTGCTTACTCGAGGTTAAGTGTAATTGATGAGTTATGCATGCGCAGGTTCCACTTTATTCTGCTATCCATTAAGCTTGACGGGGCATTAGTAACTATCTTAGACTCGAGACATAAAGAGCAAAAGGAGTGGGTGGACATGAGTGAAATGCTCCAGATGTAAGTTCAATCATTATTGCACCATATCGGCAACTTTCATTCATTTCCTAATATCAAGTAATCATTTTCTTTGCCGGGCAGGGTTTGGAAAAAGTTCACCAGAATGGTCCTTGGTCTAAAGAAGGAGCTACGATTTACACACCCTAAAGTAAGTAGTACTAGCTAGTTCCATGCATCTCTCATTGATTCTAGTGTCATCAATACCATTATCATGCTTGATTATCAGTTTGATTGAACCCTATTCTCGTAAAGTGCTTGTGGCAGGCACCCGAGACTGATTTATGTGGATACTATGTTTGCGAGTTCATTCGCAACTCAACCCTTGAGCGGGGCATAACTTCAAACAATTAGAAGTACGTAAACAATATTCACAATTCGTTTTTATTACCATCAATTGTGTTGAGTTTCATTCATATATATGTATTGACCCACTTCTTTAAATTAGATCTAGCAGATGCGGGATGAACTCCTACCACATGATCGCATACGAGCAATTCAAGAGGAATTGACAGGATTCTTTCTTGACCACATCATACCTAAACACGGAGAATACCATATAGAATTGCAAGTGGATCTTAGGTAGATGATGTTAGGTATTGTAAGAGATGTTATATTGTATATATGTAGTAGCGTCAGATAGATATATGAAAACTTGTTGTTCGACCAAGCACGGAGAAAGAGAAGTTACTTCTCTCTATATATGTTCATGACGATTGATGTCTACTAGGTAACTTTATTCTTGTAGACACGTGTTGGGCCTCCAAGAGCAGAGTTTTGTAGGACAGTAGCAATTTTCCCTCAAGTGGATGACCTAAGGTTTATCAATCCATAGGAGGCGTAGGATGAAGATGGTCTCTCTCAAACAACCCTGCAACCAAATAATAAAAAGTCTCTTGTGTCCCCAACACACCAAATACAATGGTAATTTTTATAGGTGCACTAGTTTGGCGAAGGGATGGTGATACAAGTGTAATATGGATAGTAGATATTGATTTTTGTAATAAGAACAATAAAAAGCAGCAAGGTAGTGATGTCTACTATGCAACTTTATTCTTGTAGACACGTGTTGGGCCTCCAAGCGCAGAGTTTTGTAGGATAGTAGCAATTTTCCCTCAAGTGGATGACCTAAGGATTATCAATCCGTGGGAGGTGTAGGATGAAGATGGTATCTCTCGAACAACCCTGCAACCAAATATAAGAAATCTCTTGTGTCCTCAACACACCCAATACAATGGCAAATTGTATAGGTGCACTAGTTCGGCGAGTAGATGGTGATAAAAGTGTAATATTGATGGTAGAAATATATTTTTATAATCTGAATAAATAAAAAACATCAAGGTAGAAAATAGTAAATGGGCACAAAAACGGTATTGCAATGCTTGAAAATGAGGCCTAGGGTCCATACTTTCGCTAGTGCAATCTCTCAACAATGCTAATATAATTGGATCATATAACCATCCCTCAACGTGCAACGAAAAATCACTCCAAAGTTCCTATCTAGCGGAGAACATAAGAAGAAATGGTTTGTAGGGTATGAAACCACCTCAAAGCTATTCTTTCTGATTGATCTATCCAAGAGTTTGTATTAAAATAACACCAAATAATTTCAGATTCATAATACTCAACCCAACACAAAGAACCTCAAAGAGTGCCCCAAGATTTCTACCGGAGAAACAAAAACAAGAACGTGCATCAACCCCTATGCATAGATTGTTGGAAATATGCCCTAGAGGCAATAATAAAATGTTTATTATTATATTTCCTTGTTCATGGTAATTGTCTATTGTTCATGCTATAATTGTATTAACTGGAAACCATAATACATGTGTGAATACATAGACCACAACGTGTCCCTAGTAAGCCTCTAGTTGACTAGCTCGTTGATCAATAGATGGTTATAGTTTCCTGACCATGGACATTGGATGTCATTGATAACGAGATCACATCATTAGGAGAATGATGTGATGGACAAGACCCAATCCTAAGCATAGCACAAGATCGTGTAGTTCGTTTGCTCGAGCTTTTCTAATGTCAAGTATCTTTCCTTAGACGATGAGATTGTGCAACTCCCGGATGTTGTAGGAATGCTTTGGGTGTATCAAACCTCACAACATAACTGGGTGACCATAAAGGTGCACTACAGGTATCTCCGAAAGTGTCTGTTGGGTTGGCATGAATCGAGACTGGAATTTGTCACTCCGTATGACGGAGAGGTATCTCTGGGCCCACTCGGTAATGCATCATCATAATGAGCTCAATGTGACTAAGGAGTTAGCCACGGGATCATGCATTATGGAACGAGTAAAGAGACTTGCAGGTAACAAGATCGAACGAGGTACGGGGATACCGACGATCGAATCTCGGGCAAGTAACATACCGATGGACAAAGGGAATTGTGTATGGGATTGATTGAATCCCCGACATCGTGGTTCCTCCGATGAGATCATTGTGGAACACGTGGGAGCCAATATGGGTATCCAGATCCCGCTATTGGTTATTGGCCGGTGAGATGTCTCGGTCATGTCTGCATGGTTCTCGAAAACGTAGGGTCTACACACTTAAGGTTCGGTGATGCTAGAGTTGTAATGGGAAATTGTATGTGGTTACCGAAAGTTGTCCGGAGTCCCGGATGAGAACCCGGATGTCACAAGGAGTTCCAGAATGGTCCGGAGGTGAGGATTTATATATGGTAAGTCAAGTTTCAGTCGCCGGAAAGGTTTCAAGGGTTATCTGTATTGTACCGGGACCACCGAAAGGTGTCCGGGGGTCCACCGGGTGGGGCCACCTACCCCAGGGACCAAGTAGGCTGAATATGGGTGGGAACCAGCCCTTGGTGGGCTGGTCCGCCCCCAAGGGCCCAATGCGCCTAGGGTTGGAAACCCTAGGGGGTGGGGGCGCCTCCCACCAACTTGAGGGCAAGCACCCCCCTGGCCGCCACCCCCTATAGATGCATGTAGGGGGGTCAGCCCCCTCTCCCATTCACCCTATAAATAGAGGGGGGTGGGAGGGCAGCTGCACCCCTTCCCCTGGTGCAGCCCTCCCCCTCCTACACCTCCTCCTCCTCCGTTGAGCTTGGCGAAGCTCTGCCGGAGAACCACAAGCTCCACCACCACGCCGTCATGCTGCCGGAGTTCTCCCTCAACTTCTCCTTCCCTCTTTCTAGATCAAGAAGGAGGAGATGTCCCTGGGCTATATGTGTCACGGAGGCATCGTCCGTTCGGCGCTTGGATCGGATCTTTCGCGATTTGAATTGCCGCGAGTACGACTCCATCAACTGCGTTCTTATAACGCTTCCGCTTAGTGATTTTCAAGGTTATGAAGATGCACTCCCTCTCTCTTGTTTCTAAAATGTCCTAGATTGATCTTGGTGACATGTAGGAAATTTTGTGAATTATTACTACATTCCCCAACAGTGGCATCATGAGCTAGGTCTATGCGTAGATTCTATGCATGAGTAGAACACAAGTAGTTCTGGGCGATGATTTGGTCAATTTGCTTACCGTTACTAGTCTTATCTTGATTCAGCGGCATTATGGGATGAAGCGGCCCAGACCGACCTTACACGTTCGCTTACGTGAGACAGGTTTCACCGACTGACATGCACTTGTTGCATAAGGTGGCTAGCGGGTGTCTGTCTCTCCCACTTTAGTCAGATCGGATTCGATGAAGAGGGAGCTTATGAAGGGTAAATAGCAATTTGCATATCACCGTTGTGGCTTTTGCATAGGTAAGAAATGTTCTTGCTAGAAACCCATAGCAGCCACATAAAACATGCAACAACAATTAGAGGACGTCTAACTTGTTTTTGCAGGGTATGCTATGTGATGTGATATGGCCAAAAGGATGTGATGAATTATATAGGTGATGTATGAGATTGATCATGTTCTTGTAATAGGTATCACGACTTACATGTTGATGACTATGACAAGCGGCAGGAGCCATAGGAGTTGTCTTAATTTATTGTATGACCTGCTAGTCAATATAAGCGCCATCTAATTACTTTACTTTATTGGTAACCGTTAGTCATAGTAGTAGAAGTAATAGTTGGTGAGACAACCTCATGAAGACACAATGATGGAGATCATGGTGTCATGCCGGTGACAATGGTGATCATGCCGCACCACGAATATGGAGATCAAAGGCGCAAGATGATATTGGCCATATCATGTCTCTTTATGATTCGCATGTGATGTTTGTCATGTTTACATCTTATTTGCTTAGAACGTTGGTAGCATAAATAAGATGATCCCTCACTAAAATTTCAAGAAATGTGTCCCCCCAAACTATGCACCGTTGCGAAGGTTCGTTGTTTCGAAGCACCACGTGATGATCGGGTGTGATAGATTCTAACGTTGGCATACAACGGGTGTAAGCCAGATTTACAAATGTGAAACACTTAGGTTGACTTGATGAGCCTAACATGTATAGACATGGCCTCAGAACATGAGAGACCGAAAGGTCAAACATGAGTCATATGGTTGATGCGATCAACATGGAGATGTTCACCATTGATGACTAGTCCGTCTTGATGATCGGACACGGCCTAGTCGATTCGGATCATGTATCACTTAGATGACTGGAGGGATGTCTATCTGAGTGGGAGTTCATTAAATAATTTGATTAGATGAACTTAATTATCATGAACTTAGTCTAAAATTGTCTTTACAATCTATCCTATAGATCCAATGGCCCACGCAAATGTTGCCCTCAACTTCAACGTGTTCCTAGAGATAACCAAGCTGAAAGACGATGGAAGCAACTATACGGACTGGGTCCCAACTTGAGGACCATCCTCATAGCTGCCAAGAAAGCATATGTCCTTCAAGCACCGCTAGGTGACGCACCAAATTTCCTAGCAACTCAAGACGTTATGAACGCCTGGCAGTCGCGTAGTGATGATTACTCCCTAGTTTAGTGCGGCATGCTTTACAGCTTAGAATCGGGGCTCCAAAAGTGTTTTGAGCAACATGGAGCATATGAGATGTTCCAAGAGCTGAAAATGGTTTTCCAAGCTCATGCCCGGGTCGAGAGATATGAAGTCTCCGACAAGTTCTACAGTTGTAAGATGGAGGAAAACAAATCTGTCAGCGAGCATGTACTCAAAGTGTATGGGTTGCACAACCGCTTGTCTCTACTGGGAGTTAATCTTCCAGATGACTTGGTCATTGACAGAATCCTCCAGTCGCTTCCACCTAGCTACAACAGCTTTGTGATGAACTACAATATGCAAGGGATGGAGAAGTCCATTCTTGAGTTATATTCAATGTTGAAATCAGTGGAGGTGGAGATCAAAAAGGAACATCAAGTGTTGATGGTGAATAAGACCACTAGTTTCAAGAGAGGAAAGGGAAAGAAGAACTTCAAGAAGGACGGCAAGGGACACTACAAAAAAAGACACATCCGTGACATTTTGGGCCAAACAAAAAAAAATTCTGTCATGCTTATGACACTTCTATGATGATAACTGTGACAAAACCCGGTATCATCATAGATGTGGTGGGCTCCTACTTCTATGACAAAAAATCATGACATAAAATGGGCTTTTCGTCCTGGGCGGGCCGGAGACGCAGCTGCATGACATTCTTTGGGCCTTCCATGACAGAAAAAACCGTGGTAGAAGCGAGGGCGAGGAAAATTTCGGGGAGTTCCCGGTTACGGTGGGTGGTCGGGGGCCGAGCGATGCGCGTTTCTCTCGTACACGTACGTGCGTGTGTGCGAGGCGTTGGCTCTAATTGAACCCAAGCGAGGCGTTGGGCTCTAACTGAACCCGAGCGATTGCACTGCAGGCTACGCATTATTGAACCCGAGCGATCGATCGATGGTTGTTAACTGAACCCGATCGAGCGATTCCTTCGCTACTGCTGCTAACTGAAGCCGATCGATGCTGCATCTGGATGAACAGTGAGCGTTGCGAGGGGGGGGTGGATGAATAGTGAGCGGTGGGGGTGGATGAACAGGACCCTGTGGCGTTGCCTCTGGATGAACAGGACCCCGATCGATCCAGCCGGTTGGGCCTGGATGAACAGGACCCCATGGAGGGCTGGATGAACAAGACGACCCCGTGGAGGGCTGGATGAACAGTAGACGGTGGAGGGGTGCCCGTGGAGGGGTGGTTGAACTGTAGCCCATGGAGTAGCGCGCGGTGGAGGGTGGATGAACAGGAGTCCGTGGAGGCTGGAGGAGGTCGACAGTAGCCCGTGGAGGCTGGAGGAGGTCGATGGTGGAGATGAACAGTATCCCATGGAGTCCCGTTTTGCGGTACGCCACACCCCTCCCGATGAACATGACCCCCGTTTCGACTGTAGCGGTCCAACACAAGTCCGTTTCATCCGTTTTGCGGTACACCACACCCCTGCCGATCAACAGGACCCCCGTTTCGACCGCAGGAGGTCCATTTCCTCCATTTTGCGGTACGCCAGACCCCTCCCGATGAACAGGATCCCGTTTCGAACATGGTCGGTCAAACACAACGCCGTTTCCTTCGTTCTGCGGTACGCCAGGCCTCGTTTCCATCGCCTGTTCCGTCCAAGCCCTCCCGATGAACATGACGACGCATTCCGTTCTGACCCAGCCGGTTGGCTCCCCATGAACACGACGATGGCGTTGTTTCTCCATTCCGACCCAACCATGTACACGAGCCATGGCCGTACGTATGCGCGAGTAGGCGTTCGAGACCCCGCCCGTATGTACACATACGTGGTCGTATTTTGTTTCTTGCACACTGGCCGCTGTATGTATGTGTACATGCTACGTGCGCGCCTCTACTACGACATGTGCGCGCCTCTACATCCACCAGTATATATGTACGTACATGTTCGCGACCAGAATGACAACGCTACGTATGCTTCGACCAGATGGGTCCCGACTGTCAGGCACTTCCTTGCGTGCAAAGATGTAGATGGTGGGTCCTAGCAGTCAGGGGGGCGAATCGTTTTTTTATTTTTTGCCCGGAGGAACTTCCTTGCCTGTGAAGATGTAGCTGGTGGGTCCCAGCAGTCAGGGGGGTGAATCGTTTTTTTTGCCCGGACGCACTTCCTTGCGTGCGAAGATGTATCTGGTGGGTCCCAGCAGTCAGGGGGGAAATGTTTTTTTCACGAAATACGATGGCCCGTCCGGTGGGTCCCTGCTGTCAGGTGGAGAAATCATTATTTTCCACGTAATAAGGAGGCACTTCCTTGCGGCCGCCGTGGACCCAGCTGTCAGCCTCTCCACGTATAGTACTCTTCTGATGGAAGTTGTTCCTTGACCACATTGACCACACCGCGCCGAGAGCACCAGGGCGGTGGACGACGGCGAGGCCTAGGAAGGAAGGGGACGACGCGGAGCCGGGGAAGACGCGGTAGTGGATGCCCACGCGTAGAGGAGTATGAGGGTTCACTCGTTCTGCTGCGGTGTGAGGCTGCCGTCGCCGCAGAATAATAGGGGGTGCGGTTAAGTAGAGAGATGGCTTGGCCAGCGGCGGGAGTAGTAGGGAGTGGTGAGGCCTCCACGGCATCACAGCAGGCCACGGGAGGCAGGAGCACGCAACACGACCGGCGCTGCATTGGGCGGCTGGAGCAAGAAACCAGAGGTTTAAGAAGCACTACGATCGTTGGATGGACATCGTACGGTCACTTGAGCTAGAATCGTTCATATTGATGAAGTTGAAAAAGCCCTCCGTCCCCGTCAACTTAGTGGGCCCACAAGTCAGCCTCCCACCAAGGTGGGTCCCAGCTAGCATGGGAGTATTCATTTTTTCTGCTTAATAAGGAGGCACTTCCGGTGGGTCCGAGCTAACAGCGGGGGGAACGTTTTTTTCGTGAAATACGGTGGCCCGTCAGGTGGGTCCCAGCAGTCAGGGGGAAACGTTTTTTTTGCAAAATACGGTGGCCCGTCCAGTGGGTCCCTGCTGTCAAGTGGAGGAATCATTATTTTCCGCGTAATAAGGAGGCACTTCCTTGCTGCGGCCGTGGACCCAACTGTCAGCCTCTCCGTGTACAGTACACTTTCGATGGAAGTCGTTCCTTGACCATGTTGACCACGTCGCGTTCCATTGCATGCATGCGTCCATGGGCGTGGTGCGTCCCCACTGTCAGCCTCTCACGTACAGTCATCTTTTGATGACTCTCGGTTGTTGACCATGTTGACCACACCGTGCCAAGCGCACCAAGGCCGGTGGACGACGGCGAGGCCCCAGACTGGAACGAATCGGAGATGGGGAAGACCGGGTAGTGGAGTCGTAGATGGAGAGGAGTGGGAAACTTGACTGGTTCGGGTGCGCGGCAGCACAGCCGCGATGCCGCCCATGGGAGACAGGAGCAAGAACAGAGGTTGAAGAAGGAGCACGGATGTTGGATTAACATCCAACGGTCCAGCTGCTAGAATCATTTGTTGATTAAGTTGACAAAGCCGTCCGTACACGTCTGCTTAGTAGGCCCACAAGTCAGCCACCAAATCTGACGGGTCCCAGTTGTCAATGGGATGAATATTTTTTTTCACAAAACAAGGAGGCACTTCCTTCCGTGCGAAGATACAACTGGTGGGTCCCAGCTGTCAGGTGGAGGAAACATTTTTTCAGCTTAATAAGGAGGAACTTTCCTTGCGTGCGACCATGGACCTCGTGGGTCCCAGCCGTCAGGTGCTACGTCTTGAGCTTGCGTTGGTTTTCCTCGAAGAGGAGAGGGTGATGCAACAATAGTAGCGTAAGTATTTTCCTCAGTTTTTGAGAACCAAGGTATCAATCTAGTAGGAGGCTCCTCAAAAGTCCCACGCACCTACACAAACAAAAAAAGAACTCGCAACCAACACAATAAAGGGTTGTCAATCCCTTCATGGCCACTTGCGAAAGTGAGATCTAATAAAGATAGTATGATAAGATAAATATATTTTTGATATTTTATAATATAGATGCAAAAAGTAAAGATGCAAATAAAACTAGATTGAAAGCAAATATGATAAGAGATAGACCCCGGGGCCATAGGTTTCACTAGTGGCTTCTCTCAAGATAGCATAAGTATTATAGTGGGTGAACAAATTACTGTCGAGCAATTGATAGAAAAGCGCATAGTTATGAGATTATCTAGGCATGATCATGTATATAGGCATCACGTCTGTAACAAGTAGAAGGACTCCTGCCTGCATCTACTACTATTACTCCACACATCGACCGACTCCTGCCTGCATCTAGAGTATTAAGTTCATAAGAACATAGTAACGCATTAAGCAAGATGACATGATGTAGAGGGATAAACTCAAGCAATATGATATAAACCCCATCTTGTTATCCTTGATGGCAACAATACAATACGTGCCTTGCAACCCTTTCTATCACTGGGTAAGGACACCGCAAGATTGAACCCAAAGCTAAGCACTTCTCCCATGGCAAGAAAGATCAATCTAGTAGGCCAAACCAAACTGATAATTTGAAGAGACTTGCAAAGATAACTCAATCATACATAAAAGAATTCAGAGAAGATTCAAATATTATTCATAGATAAACTTGATCATAAACCCACAATTCATCGGATCTCGACAAACACACCGCAAAAAGAGTTTACACCGAATAGATCTCCACAAGAGAGGGGGAGAACATTGTATTGAGATCCAAAAAGAGAGAAGAAGCCATATAGCTAATAACTATGGACCCGTAGGTCTACGGTAAACTACTCACAACTCATCAGAGGGGCAAGCATGTTGATATAGAAGCCCTCCATGGTCGATTCCCCCTCCGGCAGAACGCCGGCGAAGGCTCCAAGATGGGATCTCGCGGATACAAAAGGTTACGGTGGTGGAAATTGTGTTTCATCCTCCTCCTGGATGTTTTCGGGGTACGTAGGTATAGGAGGAAGAAGTACGTCGGTGGCCGCCCGAGGGGCCCACGAGACAGGGGGCGCGCCCTCCTATCTCGTGGGAGCCTCGGCTGCTTCTTGACTTGCACTCCAAAGTCCTCTGGATCAGGTTCGTTCCGAAAATCACGCTCCCGAAGGTTTCATTCCCTTTGGACTCCGTTTGATATTCCTTTTCTTCGAAATACTGAAATAGGCAAAAAAAACAGCAATATGGGCTGGGCCTCCGGTTAGTAGGTTAGTCCCAAAAATGATATAAATGTGTAAAATAAAGCCCGTAAACATCCGAAAGGGGTAATATAATAGCATAGAACAATCAAAAATTATAGATACGTTGGAGACGTATCAAGCATCCCCAAGCTGAATTCCTACTCGTCCTCGAGTAGGTAAATGATAAAAAAGAAATTTTTGATGTGGAATGCTACCTAGCATAATTCTCAATGAATTTTCTTTATTGTGGCATGAATTTTCAGATCCGAATGATACAAAATAAAATTTCATATTGACATAAGAAATAGTAATACTTCAAGCATACTAATCAAAGTAATCATGCCTTCTCAAAATAACATGGCCAAACTAAGTTATCCCTACAAAATCATATAGTCTGGCTGTTGCTCTATCTGCATCACACAAAGTATTTAATCATGCACAACCCCAATGACAAGCCAAGCAATTGTTTCATACTTTAATAATCTCAAACTTTTTCAACTTTCATGCAATACATGAGCGTGAGCCATGGACATAGCACTATATGTGGAATAGAATGGTGGTTGTGGAGAAGACAAAAACAAGAGAAGATAGTCTCACATCAACTAGGCGTATCAACGGGCTATGGAGATGCCCATTAATAGATATCAATGTGAGTGAGTAGGGATTGCCATGCAACGGATGCACTAGAGCTATAAATATATGGAAGCTCAACAAAATAAACTAAGTGGGTGTGCATCCAACTCGCTTGCTCACGAAGACCTAGGGCATTTTTGAGGAAGCCCATCATTGGAATATACAAGCCAAGTTCTATAATGAAAAATTCCCACTAGTATATGAAAGTGACAACATATGAGACTCTCTATGATGAAGATCATGGTGCTACTTTGAAGCACAAGTGTGGAAAAAGAGATAGTAGCATTGTCCCTTCTCTCTTTTTCTCTCATATTTTTTCCTTTTTTTTCTTTTTTTTCTTTGGCCTTTTTCTTTTTCTTTTTGGCCTTTCTCTTTTTTTCTTTTTGTAAAGTCTGAAGTCTCATCCCGACTTGTGGGGGAATCATAGTCTTCATCATCCTTTCCTCACTAGGACAATGCTCTAATAATGAAAATCATCACACTTTTATGGATTTACAACTCAAGAATTACAACTCAATGCTAGAACAAGATATGACTCTATATGAGTGCCTCCGACGGTGTACCGGGATATGCAATGAATCAAGAGTGACATGTATGAAAATTATGAAGGTGGCCTTGCCACAAATACAATGTCAACTACATGATCATGCAAAGAGTAATATGACAAAAGTAATGCGTGCCATATGAACGGAATGGTGGAAAGTTGCATGGAAATATATCTCGGAATGGCTATGGAAATGCCATAATAGGTAGGTATGGTGGCTGTTTTGAGGAAGGTATATGGTGTGTGTATGGTATCGGCGAAAGTTGCATGGTACAAGAGAGGCTAGCAATGATGGAAGGGTGAAAGGGTGCGTATAATCCATGGACTCAACATTAGTCAAAAGAACTCATATACTTGTTGCAAAAACTTAGAAGTCATCAAAAACCAAAGCACTACGCACATGCTCCTAGGGGGATAGATTGGTAGGAAAAGACCATCGCTCATCCCCGACCGCCACTCATAAGGAAGACACTCAATAAATAAAATTGTGCTCCAACTTCATCACAAAGCGGTTCACCATACGTGTATGCTACGGGAATCACAAACTTCAACACAACATTCTTTAAATTCATAATCACCCAACTAGCATGACTTTAATATCACTACCTCCATATCTCAAAACAATTATCAAGCATCAAATTGATCATAGCATCCAATTCACTTTCTATGATAGTTTTTATATACCCAACTTGGATGCTCATCATTCTAGGACCAACTTTATGACCATAGCAAATACCATGATGTTCTAAAAGACTCTTAAAATAATATAAGTGAAGCATGAGAGACTAGAAATTTCTTCAAAATTAAGACACCACCGTGCTCTAAAAAATATAAGTGAAGCACTAGAGCAAAAACTATCAAGCTCAAAAGATATAAGTGAAGCACATAGAGTATTCTAGCAAATTCTAATCAAATAGGCTTCTCCCAAAAGGTGTGTACAGCAAGGATGATTGTGGTAAACTAAAAAGCAAAGACTAATATAATACACGACGCTCCAAGCAAAACACATATCATGTGGCGAATAAAAATATAGCTCCAAGTAAAGTTACCAATGAACGAAGACGAAAGAGGGGATGCCTTCCCGGGGCATCCCCAAGCTTAGTCTTTTGGCTATTATTGAATATCTTGGGGTGCCATGGGCATCCCCAAGCTTAGGCTCTTGCCACCCTTTATTCCATAGTCCATAAAAGCTTTACCCAAAACTTGAAAACTTTACAACACAAAACTCAACAGGAAATCTTATAAGCTCCGTTAGTGAAAGAAAAGAAAACCACCACATAATGTACTGTAATGAACTCATTCTTTCTTTATTTTGGTGTTAAACCTAATGTATTCCAACTTTTCTATGGTTTATAAACTATTTTACTAGCCATAGATGCATCAAAATAAGCAAACAATACACGAAAAACAGAATCTGTCAAAAACAGAACAGTCTGTAGCAATCTGTAACTAACGCAAACTTCTGGAACTCGAAAAATCCTACCAAAATAGGAAGTCCTGGAAAATTTGTTTATTGATCATCAGCAAAAAGAATCGACGCAAAATCACGTTCCTGTGATTTAAAAAAATTATATTCGTGCGCGCAAAGTTTCTGTTTTTCAGCAGAATCAAATCAACTATCATCATAGGTTATCCTAAAGGTTCTACTTGGCACAAACACTAATTAAAATATAAAAACACATGTAAACAGAAGGTAGATGCAAGATTTATTACTAAACAGGAGCAAAAACAAAAAACGCAAAGAAAATTGGGTTGCCTCCCAACTAGCGCTATCGTTTAACGCCCCTAGCTAGGCATAAAAGCAAAGATAGATCTAAGTAGTGCCATAATAATAAGATAGATCTTGAAAGCTCATCTCATATTCTCTACGTTCGGCAGAAAGTTTTCTTTGAGGCAAGCAAAAGTCATCAAAAGGGCTAAATTTAGTGGGACAAAAGTCCCCAAGATCAATCTCAGGAGGAACAGGTTCCTCCCTTGGCCCTTCATAGTGCACAACTATTTCATCACTAAAAGCATTCTTTTGGCAAAATCTTGTGAGCCTATACTCAAGAGAGTATCCTAGCTCATTGTTTCGAAGGGAAAAATCATTATTATGCTCGTTAATGCAATCAACCAAGACATTGGTAGGAACCTTTTTTCTAAGGTTTTCATTAAAAGCAACACAGTCCGAAGATTGAAAACGCCTAAATTCCTCTTGATCATAGAGGACCGCCTCTATGGGAGGACGACCGTCGTCCACCCTATAGTGCGCAAAGATTTCATTGGCCTCTCTTATGATAAACCTAAACTCGTGAGCCAAAAAGATAGTAACATCGCGTTTAACAGAAGAGTGCTTAATATTGGAAAATTCTAGAAAAAATCTTTGTATGCAAGGATGCATATGCATAAATTGTCTTTCAAGTTCAACCACTAGCATAGCAATGGCATCCGCAAGACTACTAGTTTTATGAAGAACGGAACCACCCATGGAAGGTAAAGCACCGACACAAGTAAAGAAATCTTGAATAACACCCTTTCCAATTATATTACCACTACCGATTCGAAACTTTTTAGTATGCAAGATAGGGGGTTCTTCAGCCGGAGCATCAGAATTTTCCATGTTATCATGGTTGTCCATATCGATGATAATCTCCCCAATTTCAGACATAACAGAAAACAAAAACAAGGGGGGAGAAAGCGAGCGAAAGAGAGGAGGAGATTGGGAAAGAGAGGGCGAATAAAACGGCAAGGGTGAAGTGGGGGAGAGGAAAACGAGAGGCAAATGGCAAATAATGTAAATGCGAGGGAGATGGGTTTGTGATGGGTACTTGGTATGTCTTAACTTGAGCGAAGACCTCCCCGACAACGGCGCTAGAAATCCTTCTTGCTACGTCTTGAGCTTGCGTTGGTTTTTCTCCAAGAGGAGAGGGTGATGCAGCAATAGTAGCGTAAGTATTTCCCTCAGTTTTTGAGAACTGAGGTATCAATCCAGTAGGAGGCTCCTCAAAAGTCCCACGCACCTACACAAACAAACAAAGAACTCACAACCAATGCAATAAAGGGGTTGTCAATCCCTTCACGACCACTTGCGAAAGTGAGATCTAATAAAGATAGTATGATAAGATAAATATATTTTTGGTATTTTATAATATAGATGCAAAAAGTAAAGATGCAAATAAAAGTAGATTGAAAGCAAATATGATAAGAGATAGGCCCGGGGGCCATAGGTTTCACTAGTGGCTTCTCTCAAGATAGCATAAGTATTACGGTGGGTGAACCAATTACTGTCGAGCAATTGATAGAAAAGCGCATAATTATGAGATTATCTAGGCATGATCATGTATATAGGCATCACGTCCGTAAGAAGTAGACCGACACCTGCCTGCGTCTACTACTGTTACTCCACACATCGACCGACTCCTGCTTGCATCTAGAGTATTAAGTTCATAAGAACAGAGTATCACATTAAGCAAGATGACTTGATGTAGAGGGATAAACTCAAGCAATATGATATAAACCCCATCTTGTTATCCTCGATGGCAACAATACAATACGTGCCATGCAACCCTTTCTGTCACTGGGTAAGGACACCGCAAGATTGAACCCAAAGCTAAGCACTACTTCCATGGCAAGAAAGATCAATCTAGTAGGCCAAACCAAACTGATAATTCGAAGAGACTTGCAAAGATAACTCAATCATACATAAAAGAATTCAGAGAAGATTCAAATATTATTCATAGATAAACTTGATCATAAACCCACAATTCATTGGATCTCGACAAACACATCGCAAAAAGAGTTTACATCGGATAGATCTCCACAAGAGAGGGGGAGAACATTGTATTGAGATCCAAAAAGAGAGAAGAAGCCATCTAGCTAATAACTATGGACCCGTAGGTCTACGGTAAACTACTCACAACTCATCATAGGGGCAAGCATGTTGATGTAGAAGCCCTCCATGGTCGATTCCCCCTCCGGCAGAACGCCGGCGAAGGCTCCAAGATGGGATCTCGCGGATACAGAAGGTTACGGTGGTGGAAATTGTGTTTCATCCTCCTCCTGGATGTTTTCGGGGTACGTAGGTATATATAGGAGGAAGAATTATGTCGGTGGCCGCTCGAGGGGCCCACGAGACAGGGGGCGCGCCCTCCTATCTCGTGGGAGCCTCGGCTGCTTCTTGACTTGCACTCCAAGTCCTCTGGATCAGGTTCGTTCCAAAAATCACGCTCCCGAAGGTTTCATTCCGTTTGGACTCCGTTTGATATTCCTTTTTCTTCGAAATACTGAAATAGGCAAAAAAAACACCAATATGGGCCGGGCCTCCGGTTAGTAGGTTAGTCCCAAAAATGATATAAATGTGTAAAATAAAGCCCATAAACATCCAAAAGGGGTAATATAATAGCATGGAACAATCAAAAATTATAGATATGTTGGAGACGTATCATTAGGCTCTCCACGTACAGTCCTCTTCCGATGACTGGTTCTGTTGCAGCGTGGGGCTGCAGTCTGTGGAGAATAACAGGAGGGTTATAACTGGTTCTGTTGCAGCGTGGGGCTGCAGTCTGTGGAGAATAACAGGAGGTGTCGAGGGGTGGAGGGATAGCCTGGCCAGCGGTGGGGTAGCGCTTCGCAGCAATGCATGCTAAACAGAGCCGCTAGCCGCCGGAGGCCGGACCAGGCGGTCTCGGCGACGCTGGAGGAAGAGGATGAGAGATTGAAGGTGCATGTTGGCCGTTGGATATAAATCCAATGGCTGTGGATGTCACAATCATTTGTTGACCAAGTTGACAATGCCCTGCGTAGGCTTCAACCTATTTGCCTACATGTCAGCCTGCAAAAATGTGGCATATATTTAACCCATGTTTTCTAGAATATACAGTCCATTTGCTGGGCTGGGTGAACAAATAATTTCATGTCAATCAGGCCCATTTATATTTTCTATGAAATCTCAGTCCATTTGCACTTCCTTGAAATACACGAATTAGATGGGCTCGTTATATATATAATGTTATGTTAGAAGGAGCAATTAATATCAAAGAATAAACCGGAGAGGCACATTATATATATATATAATTAACAAATTAGCGAGCTATTGCTCAAAATAAAAATGAGCACGTTATTATTAAATTGGTCCTTAAAATCTTCGCAAGCTTTTGTACGCAATCACCAGGATTTTCCTTGCCTGTGGGACAAAAACAACCAGGATTTTCCTTGCCAACTTATGTTAAAAATTTACTTTTATAAGTTAATAACACGTGGGATGTTTTTATAATGTATATATAAGTCTCTATAAAATATATGATAATAGTAATAATATAAATATATATAATGTGGTTAGAAGGGAAAACATAAATTGGACACAACATTATTATTCTTATATATAGATAAATAGAACAGAGACCTGGGTTTTATTAAAAAAATACATTGGGCTGCCGATCTTTAAGAAAAAGCCCATAGGACGGTATGGACATCAAAAAATAAGTTGAAACCACTATCTCCGTATGTCGTGGGCTACGCATGTTAAAATACAAAACCTAGGCCTAGCTGATACTTGTTCGCCCTCTGGAAAAAAATGATACCAGATCCCCGAGCGAACTGGATTAAAGAGGGGGCCGGCGGCACGACTAAACAAGCACATCAGGAGCGATTTTTCTTCTTCAGTGGATGGCTCTCGATAGCGTTTTTTTACTTGCCTCTGCACCATACAACTTGTATTTTTAGCCTCCCAGTCCGTCATGGTGGACCAGCAGCCCATTTGCTGGGCGGGCCAACCTACAGAAACCAGCACTCGATTTTTCATCAAGCCCCAAAAACAACGCAGTACTATGTTTGTTTTGAGGCCGAAAACATTATAGCGGGGGTTGAGCGGGGCAGAGGGGAAGACAAAGTAATAAAAAGATTAAAAAGAGCTGATGCACCGTTGCTACCCTCACAAAACAGGTGCAATTCTTCTCGGGAAGGTGTGCCGTTGACACCCACACATCACATACCCCACAATAGGCATACTAACAAGTTCACACACAAATACAACAGAAAAGGTAAACATTCATACCAAACTCAGGTTCACAAGACACGTCCATATTCATAGCCAACATTACTATCAACAACTCAAAAGATTCATATATACACAAGCTCAGCATATCTATGCATCCAAATGATTGATAGATCACACGACAATATTCATACATAATTCACAAAAAGATTCAGATATACACATGTTCAGTATGTTTATGCATCCAAATGATTGAGATCACAGCCAATATGATCCATGGATGAACTTTAATTACCTAGGGTACAGACTGGTAAATGGTGTTCTGTCGGAGGTACTTCTTGCTAAAATTAGCTCTTGTACGAGTAAACTTTCGAGTACATAAGAGGCAGCACAGACAATCTGAACTTTGCTTGTAGGTTTATCCTCAAATAGTGGCCTCGTGCCGAGCGAGGTTTGAGCAACTTGGCCACTACTTTCATCCAACTAGTTTACTGGCTCATCTTGGTGCTGTAGCTCGTCAGAATTCTACATTGCAGACGAGAAAGGAGGCGGTTGAGAAAATGAACCACCCAAATTTTTTGTGCAGTTCAACTGAAATGGAGCATCCTTGGCGTGCAGCCTTATTAAGTGCCAGATGAATATACACGTCAACCAACTTGTCTGGAATCTTTAGATTCCATGCCATACAGTTCGCTACCATATCAGCTGATAACCAAAAGGCACAAGTTGGGACCAAAGACTGGACTATGTTCTTCTGGGCTATGCGCCAGGCAATATTTTTGGCATTCACTCTCCTAATACTTGGGAGTTTGACAACTGGTTGACGTTGGTTGATACTCGAATGAATATAGGCACTTCTTGTCAACATCGATGCTTGTATGAGTGAACTTTGGAGTACATGGCAGCAACATAAGTATCTGTCCATCTGATCATTTTGTGCAGTTCTACTGAAATCACCCAATGCAATGATTTGCCTGCGAGTTCAGGCTCCAAGTTACTCCTTTATAAAATCGGCAAACAGTAGCACAATACCAAATTATCAATACATGACAAGCACAATAATCAGGATAAAGACCAGTACCAACCTGTGTGAGGTAGCATATCAATTACTATTTTCTTTGACTGGAAGCCAAGATAAGCGAAGCGACTGACATCGAAGGAAGAAAGCAAGCCGAGATTAGCGACTGACAGGAAAGGACGGAAGCTGTCGAGGCAATGAAGCACCCAAGGTTTTTGTGTAGTTCCACCAAAATCGAGCATCCCTGTTGGCACATATATTGAGAGAGTGAGATTACTGTAATAGTGGGACTAGTTGATGGAACATACACTAACAAATAGAAGCACCCTCATTATCTTAATGGGTAAAGTTAGCAACATAATAGTCTTTCTTAAAGAGAGGTATTAGTTTATTTAATTAGTGCCAATTAGCTCAACACTCAAAGCATTGCCATTTATCATAGGTTGCAAAACTTTAACATGCAAAGATAAAGGAGTTTCTCATGACAGTAGCACGATACAAATAGAGATGACAACAAACTAATATGGATGAAGGCCTTAGGCCCGTACCAACCTGAGAAAAAAAGCTTATTCATGTAGTCCCATAAGAGATGATAAAGCACTCACTAGAATCACTCAATAGTATATATTTTTGTGCACTTCAAATATATGGTTGAAATCACTCTTCTTTACCAGTGCTGAGATTATATCGAAAGATTATCAAGAACTTCCAGCAGAGTTAAAGCACTGGTTGGGATACAGTTCATTGTATTGTCTTGTGTAGTTCCACTAAAATGTATGATTGGCACAACATGATCCTTGTTTGCACAAGTAAGAACAAGGTGAAACCTTCATTAGCTTAGTGAGAAAGGATAGGAAGACATTAGCATATTACTCGAACAGTAGCATCAAATTCATGACGGACAATACGCAAAACATCACCTCATTGAACCAATGGCAATAAATTGACATGCAAAACAATAGCACTATTATGTCATGACACTAATAATATTCCCTCCCTTCTCCACCACATGATTCACCTCCATAGACAAACATACACACGTACATGATTCAGCATAGGGTCCTACTAAAGATTTGTTTAACTCCGACAGGAAAATTAGGCTGCAATAAATTAGTGGTACTTAAGTACTCCTAATTAATTAAGTGAGACAGTAGAAGTGGAAGGGCTCCCTGGAGGATCATCTCACATGTAAGGTAGTCCTTGCCGGAGCCCTTGAATGGCCTCGACTGAGGCCTCTGGCTTCAGCAAGATCGCCTTGGCACTGTTTATTCTTCTTCTTCCTCCTCTTCATGCTCTGTTTCTCTTTCTCCTCACCAGTTGGTGAAACCAAGTACATGATTGGCCTTGTAATTCAGAATTGGTTCTGTCAGTGAGGGAGTACAAGTGTACTAGTAAAAAATAGCATTATTTTCTCATGGCAGTCAGAAAATAGAGATGAACACATGCATTAAATATCATTCTTACCTAAAGGAAGGTTATGGCGCCAATATGGTTGATGAGGATTGGAACACAAATCTCCCTTTGTGCAGTTCCACCGAAATGAACCAACTGTTCCATTCTGACATTCCAGTTAAACAGCACAAACGTCACTTCTTTTAAGAAGAGTTTTGTGCAGTGCACCAAAACGTCACAACAGCAACCAGGTGAATTGGATATCCCTGTTTGCACAAAAAGGTATAGAGGAAACAGTCAGAGTCATAAACAATTACAGGCAAAAACATTTGGCTAAACTTGTCATGGCTTATAACAGTGTCATGGCTTCATTTTTACCAGGGACATTAGATTAAGAACAGCTAAATATTTGGTATAAGGGCATGGGACAGTGGGTGCACCAGCAGTCCAACACCATGTATGTAAACAGGGGCATAAAGTGGTGATTCATAGTTTGTTGCCCCGAGAAACAAACATCCAAGAAACATATCTGGGTTGGTCCCATTTTTGTTCACTCTAGCCACCTACTCCTATGTGTGGATAGCAAATCTAGTCCCGGTCATACCACTATGTACAACGTTACCGCTATATTTGCCTTTTCGACCAAGAGACTGGTTGGATGACCAGTCTGTACTACTTTCACCCCCTTTCCTTCCTGTTTGTACCAAATCCGATGTAGTACATACTAAATTCCCCCACCCCACTTTATTTCTTGTTTGAACCAAGTACTCCCTCCGTTCGGAATTACTTGTCATCAAAATGGATGTGTCTAGAACTAAAATACATCTAGATACATCCATTTCAATGACAAGTATTTACGGACGGAGGGAGTACAAGATTCGACTCCATGAAGTAGCTTTACCTCTAACAATAGAAGAAAAAAAAAGGTGACGTTGGACCATCCGATCAAGAGGGGCTGAGAGGTAGAAAATGATGCACATGCAGCGACATAGCGTGCTGGGGAAGTAGAGCTAAGGCGGTTTCGAACGAAGATATACCTAAAGGTCATCGGGATGTGGATAGGTGGGCGGCGGGAGTCTGGATCCGCCCACATGCAATGACGAAGGGATCGGAGGACCTCCCGCGCCGGTGCTCGGCCAGAGATAACGGTGTGGCCGACAGTGGGTCTCCTCCCTCGCTGTCGACGATGGCCTAAATGCTGCCCCTCCTCCCCTTCATCGGCGGAGGGGGATATGTTCGGATCTGTAACCAGCGGTGAGGACAGAAAGACAATGTTTTTTGAAGGGAGAAAGACAATTTACCACCCCTATCTTGTTTAGATCTGGAGAAGATGAGAGTGTGCGAATAGAGCAACCCTAGCAAGCAAGCGCAGAGGCTCCAGCCTATATATATGTAGTGGGGTAGTTTTCCTTTTTCACTCCATCAAAACAATCGTTTAAAATTGTGTACTACATGCCAGGTCGCGGTTTTTTTAGTTGTTGATTGTTTTTTGAGATAGCTACCCGCTTGTTCCAAGTGGTGTTACGGTGTGCCAGGTCGCACTTTGTAGGAGTATCGTTCAAGTCTGGTACTACAAGTCCCTCCATTAAATGAACAACCACCCCCTCGTAAAAATTGTGAACAAGCCCACGGCTAAAATTAGCGGAAACGTGGGTTGCCCCAACATGCATTATTATTTATATTTTCTACTCCCTCCATTCCTAAATATAAGTCTTTTTTATTAGCCACACCTAAGACAAGAATTTTTTATTAGCAGTGAACCCCACATGTCATAGACACAAATATTGTGGCAAAATTCCCTTAGGCAAGCCAAAGTGTGTCTAACAATTTGAGCAACTCAAGTTAGGCAAGTGTGGCAAGTGTGGGAAAAATAATGTGGCAACATAAGACAAACATAGTCACAATCCAAACAGCCCCGCAATTTTTTGCGACATGCATGAAAATTTGGTTAGATAAATTTATAGTAGAAATTTGGCAAGGTGCATCAAATCAACACATGCAAGTATCAAAAGGAAAGTCACGGTATGCATGCATGCGTTGTACTCCCTCCATTTCCAAATGTAGGTCTTTTTTGAGATTGCAACAAGAGACCACATACGAAGCAGAATATGTCTACATACATCTGTATGTTGTAGTCCATTTGAAATGTGTAAAAAGACTTATATCGAGTGTAGTGCTTTGATGTGTCGCGTCAACTCGTACAAGACTGAGAAATTTGATTACTACAACGACCTCTCCCTCGCGGACTGAGCTCCGGTGCCTTAACTGCACCTGCCTTTGGCTGCATGACAGGAGGGCCAACCACCTGTTGGGCCCACCTGTCATAGACGCAAAGGTAGGAGCAGTAAGTAGAAGCTTTCGCTACACGCTATCCCTCCCGCATGAGGTGGACAGACATGCAACAGTGGATTCGATACTGTACAAGTAGGAGTAACATCATTGTTTGTCTTCTCGAAGAGGCGAAGAGCCAAGCGCAACCCGAACGTGGCAGTTGCTAACGCTCGCGTGGTGCAGTGTCTTGGAGCATGCATATAGTAGCCAGGCTCTTGCATGAGACAAAGTTGCTATTTGAGCCCACTATTGTAGTACTAGTACTTGCTACTCCCTCCGTCTAGGTGAGTAAGTCATTGATTTTGTAGCTAAGCTTCCCTCATTGAATTGTTTAACAATTAAACTCCGTCATCCATTGGTTGATACTCATTCTGCATAGGTCCACGCGCTTAGCACCGTTTCCTCCTGGGGTGACTAATGTTTATTTGCTAATTAATAGCATTGCATGCAATGAACTAGCCACTGCAAGTCATTAAAAGCATGCACACCTCTCATCTCTTATTGGTTGATATGTCAAGAAACAAGAAACAAGGTAGATGTTAATGCATCGTGCCTAAGTGTTTTGGGACTATTTGGTTTTCGTAAGATGACTTACACACCTAGACGGAGGGAGTAGTATAGCCCTGTAAACCGGAAAGGAGTATTTGCCTTTCTAGAGATTTCAACAAGTGACTAGACTACACCGCGTGCAGTACTCCCTCCCTTCCGGTTTATAGGGCTCAAATCTCAAATCTCATGAACCAAGGCATTTTGCGATTGGAGGAATGTATCTCGTACTTTACAAAACTACCCTAATTAAACTCATGCATTAATTACGTAGTTCTCTCGTTTTCCTCTCTGCCTTGGTCGCGGTGCACAATATTGAGCACTCCTATATGACTAGCCGCTCTATCTACATGTGGGACATCAAAGCATCTAGGCCGGCGTGCCATCCACCAAATCACAGCGAGGTGCTACAGTCGAGACTCACCTGTCACCCTGGTGTGGCCGTCATGACCCGACATATCATAAAACCCACACCTTTACTAGTAGTGGTAAGGTGGCCTCCAAGTTGGACTGGACGAAGCAACCATCATTTCACTGGAACGCTCGTTGAAGCCTTTTCTTCCCTTTGTTGAAGAAAACCTCACTCCAGGCTACTCACTTCTACCATTTTTCTTCTGTACCGACGAAGGAAAGGTGGGCGAATTAGTTATGCTGCTATATTTTCATTCCAAGAATCTTCTTTTTGTGAAGCACCGACCGATTATCACATCCTATTCTTTTCCCATTTTCATTGCGCTTGTGGTTTCCTTTCTATTGCTTTTTGTTTGTCAGTTCATTGATGGATCCTGGAGCACTAGGCAAAGAGTTGTCGGCGGACAACCCACTGGAGACAGCAATCTCCAGGAAGCGAGCACCGACCAATGAGTTGACCATGTTGGCGGGCCAAGCCATGGAGACGAAGAACTCCAAGAAACAAGCACTGGCCAAAGAGTTGACGATGTTGGCGGACGAACTCCTCAAAGAAAGTTGGAAGAACAGCAAGGGCCCCACCGTGCCTACCCCAGAAACTCTGATGGCCACCTATGCGAGGCTCAAGGCCGAGTTTGAGGAGATAGTCACCGTTGAGAAGCAGTATTCCCCTGGCAAGGTGATGGCCCCCATCGAGGACGAGGAGATGGCCCTCGGAGGGATGAGATCCCCCAGTGAGCTGCACAAGGAAAAAATAATGGCTTATTACCATAGTTGTGGTTTTCGATTATTTGCAATGTGCTTGCTAATATGTTAGGGTTGTACAGGTGCCGGTGGACATCCTTGATGATTCCGATGTCGCGACCCGTCCTATTGGCATCGCCCCGGAGATCGATACCGATGCCGCTGTCCATCCCGTGGACATCGCCCCAGAGATCGATTCCGATGTCGCGGTCAGTCCTGTGGACATCGCCCAAGAGAACGATTCCCATGCCGATGTCCGTGCTGTGGTCATTGCCCGAGAGAAACGTTGGGGCTGATGAGCTCGTGGTACGCTTATACTTATCCGTCGTTGATCGACCAATAGCCTAGCTCCTAAAATTGTAGGCTTAGTGATCGATCAGACAATAGTCGACATAGATACATTCAGGCCTCATTTGGTTCATAGGGTAGGAAAATCGTAGCAAAAGTACAGAGACGTACAACACAAAATCATAGCAGTGCAGAGACGTACTCCCTCCGTTCCAAAATAGATGACCTAGGCGGGCTAGTTTGGCCTAGTGGGTTTTAGTGATATGACGTGGTATAGTGCCGTCCAGTCTTCGCGTGTGGTAGTAGTATTGCGTGTATAGTAAGTTTTCTTGAAGAAGCGGAATTCAACAAAGTCATGATGGTTCCTTCATCCGAACAACTTACAGTGGGAAAGGTTGGGCCTGCGATACGACCGGGGTAGACTAGGATAATTCTGTGCATGGCAGGTGGACCAGGATGGTCGACGTCCCACATGTCGGCGAATGAAAGTATTCTTTCCGATATAGAGGACAAGCAACGAGTATTCATTGTTTATTTTTGATGAAAGCTATTGTCTCCACTGTTATGACGGAGGATTGTGAAACACGGCAGCCCAGTGAACTTGGCATGTGCACCACTCCCTCCTTCCTCATGTAATGCTACCATACTGTTGACTATAAGGTTGGCTATAAGGTTACAACTTTTTCTCACTTTCTCTCTATCTATTTCCTCTCAAATGTTTTTTACCTTTCTTTTTTTAGACACAATTGTTTTTTATGCCTTTTTTTAGAATTATTTTTTATACCTAGGAGCACGTGTAGAGACAGCCTCTTGTAGAGCCCACTCCTTGACTTTGTCAATGCCTCCCTCTCCTCCACATAAGCGGGCTTATAGCCCAGTTTTTTAGTACTTGCTATGCATGCACGCAGCGGGCAGCTGGCATCTTGAGGGGCCAGGGTGGCCAGAGCGGGCTCCAGAAGCGGTCCGGACTCCAGCATGGCCCACCTCACATTATCACCATATATTTCTTGGAGTCCGTGCGCGGCGGGCGGGCGATCTCTTCTCCCTCCCCCGTTTCTCTCTTCTCAGCCGACGCCCGCCGAGCAATTAGATTTCGGCTATCAACGGTTTATTCAATTACACTCCCACATGTCAGTGAAATTGCAAGACAACGCGTGTCCCCTCTGGTGAGCGGCGTGCGAGCCGGACTGTCGGGGGTGCGACGCGTACGAGTCGTAAATGTGCCGCCTTTTCCTTTAGAACTTGCGAAGCGTAACATTTTCGCGCGATCGATCGATAGAAATCTAGAACAAAATGACAAGGGCGGTGCTTTCCCGCTCGTTAGGCGGGCTAGTTTGAGTGATATGACGTGCTACAGTGCCGTCCACTTGCTCCATTTCTATGTAAGCAAGAGTTTACACTCTTACGCGGGAGGAGTGCGAAACACCGCGGATCTGATTTTGATCGAGGGATAACTGTTCCCTGCCAAATAATGGAGGACTGTTAGTGATTATAGCATGATAGTTAGGGCATCTCCAGCGCTAGCCCACAAATTTACACCGTCATCTGTCCGAGGACACTGATGGATTCCATCCGATGCTGCCTGCATACCTTTCGACAACTATATGAACTAACCGGACGAAATTCGTGCAAACAAAGCAAATTTCAAATTAACCGGATGAAATTCATTACATTTCAAAAACTTTTCCTACAAACTGGACAAAATTCATTACATATTCTGCACAAACCGTACTAAAACCTACTGTAAACCTAATCTAAATGATCGCCAGTGCCCGACCACCATGTCCGGCCATGAACCCAAGAAAGCCGGTCATTGCCTTTGCCTCCTCCTCATCTGCCTCGATAACCTCCTCCTCCGGAGCACAAGGTTCTGAAGATTTCTGCCTCCATGTCGCCGTCAAGCGGCTAATCGGCCACCGATGTTTACCCCACCAAGCTTGGCATCGACTGAGTGGAGTAGCGGTGTCCTTCTTGGGACCAGAGCGGCGGCGACCTATCGTGTACTACTCTTCCTCGCTGCCGGCTATGCCCACGCACGCGCGCCGGCTTTGTGGTCATGGTGGCGGAGGGAGGCCGGGGGGGGGGGTGCTGGCGGTCTCCTTTGTTTGCTCCTGCGACAGTACGTCGAAGAGAGCTTTGGAGCGCGCCCGGAGCAGAGCCGCCGATGTCCCTCGTCTGCTCCTGCGACTGTACGTCCAAGAGAGCTTCGAAGTGCCAGGAGGCCATGGTTGGAGTGGTGCCGATAGAAGGAAGGGACCGGAGGAGAATAAGTGTGGGTCTTTGGCTATGGCTGGGAGCTGGGGCTCAAGTTAATATAGCGGGCGAATGGCAATGAGCCGTGGCAGACGGATGGACAAATGGCACCAGAGTAGGTTCGTCGGGCGTGAATGTGGACGCTGCTTCAGTGACTTAACTGCAGATGCGTTGGGTTACTAACATGTGGGCCCAACGGGCATCTGGCCCGCATGTCAGTGACACACCAATTGCACCTGCAGTTAAGTCTGGTGAATGCGGCATTGACGTTCTGGAGAGACGGTGACTGTTTCAGGCGGGAAGCGCGCGCTAGCGATGGAAGGGGTTTCAGTAGGCTAGGGTGGTCAGACACTGGCGTGGTGGTAAAGTGTGAACTCATGGATGACGAGCCTTTGAAGCATATGCGACACGTATTGACAACCACTCTTGTCGCTAGCTAGCCTTCAACGACCACCATAGACACCACACAACCATGCATAACTTACGAATAATGGACGAATCAATCAGACAAACACTCGTGTGAAGTGGCACTAAGATCGGTCGCTCACGATAGTACATACTCCGTACCATACTACCATAGTACCATCTCTAGCAAGGCTGTTTTATAGATTGTCGTTTTGATGGACGATATACATGAGCAAGGCTCCGAGTATGACCATTGGTGTTGAGACAGGTGAATACATGCTCGGCGTTCGCGTAGGCCTCCATCAAACGTCTAAACAGTAATGTCAGGCACCACCGGGGCGAGAAGGTGATGGGCTCGCCGTTTGCGTTGCGCCATGAGTAGGACTTTGATTTAGAGGGCGACGTGCATGCATTAGCATGCTTTGACAATGTGAGCGTGAGTGTCTGACGCGAAGTATTTCATTTTCATTTGGCTGACGAGGACGCGTTGCAGCGACAAGCCGTGGTTTGATTCCCCACATACGCATTATTTTGGTTTTTGCAGTATTTCTTTCTCCATTGGCAGGTAGGACCGCGTAGATAGATAAAGAACACGAGATGATGAGGCGCATGCAGACTGTTTGACTTGTCAACCAGACAAATACGGAGCTATACGCTGAGCCAGTGACCGTATAATCACTATATCTTGTATACAATGATCAAAGTGAGCTATCAAGATAAGTTCGATGACCGCCAATGCATTTTACTCGGTAATAAATGACCAGGATTGAAGGGGAATCCAAATTTCCTTCGTCTTCTGTCCTTGAGCTCTTGACAAACCAATGCACTATACGGTTGTTCGGCCACTCCACCCCAGATCTCTCACCAAGCGTCGTTCATGCCACCACGCCGCACACTAACCGGTAAGGCAGCAATGGCATCCCGCCGCGCCGAGTTCCTCGCCGCCCACGACCGTACACAAAATGGTAGGGAAGTGATGGCATCCCGCCGTGCCGAGTTCATCGCCGCTCGCGACCTCACAACTATGTGGGAGGAATTTGAAGATGCCAAGGCCGAATGGGCGGTAGAGCAAGAGGCGGCCAAAGCCGCACAGAGGGAGCGGAAAAGTCAGAAAGCACTTAAGAAAATAGAGGCCTGCCGCCGCAAGAAAGAAAAGGACGCACGCGCTGCTGCGGAGAGGTCGGCGGAGATCCAAGCACGGTGGGGTGTCGTCGACAAAGTCGGGAAGGAGAACGACGGCGTCTGGCCAGCATGTGAGAAGTAGTAGTACTAGTAGTTAGTGTGTGTGTCTGTGTCTGAGTACAAGCATGTACCAGTACTACTAGTTACTACTGTAGTTTTTAGAGCAAATTACCAGTACATTAGCCTAGACTAAATGGAAAAATTCCTATCCTATGCATCAAACGGCATCTCTTTCTCTATATGAATTGAGATGCATGTCATCTCACTTCCTATGATTTTCATATTCCTATAAAATTCCTATCCTATGAACGAAAGGAGGCCTCTGTTGGAGTAACTACTGTAGCTAGCAGTACTACTGGTACAGTAGTTTTCTTCAAGAATCGGAATTCAATGAAGTCATGATGGTTCCTTCCTCCGAGCAACTTCAAAGTGCAAAGTGGGCCTGTGATTTGACGGCTTATTAGTTATTGTTACTGCAGTGCGACGACCGGGGTGACTCTCCCTTGGAGTTCCGTGTGCATGGCAAGTGGACCAGGATGGTCGACGTCCCACATGTTGGCGAACGGAAGTATTCTTTCCGATATCGAGGAGCAAGGAAACCGCGTGGTATAGTATCACTGCTAATTGGTTCTCACAAAAATAGTATAACTGTTGATTTATAATTATTTTTTGTTTCTGATGAATGCTAGAGTTTCAACTCTTACGACGAAGAGTGCCAAACATGGCACGTGCTGGATGTCCCACACGTCAGCGAAAGGAGTGGGACATGAACAGCATGGTAGAGCCCAGCGCAAAAAAAACAGCATGGTAGAGCGTCTCCACTTCTTCCACTTCTGGGTCGGAGACCACACGTAGTAGTACTTAGTGGTATGAACGATACGAAGTGCAACCTGGAGAGAAAGACACATCTAGTTGGAAGGTCTCGGGGCATACACGTAAACAAATATAAAAGTTAATATGTGCCTCCAACTAATATAGTAGTAGTAGAGTACTTAGGCACTTACTCCATAACATTACCATGCATTGCACGTACAACATTTAGTGGTAGTACGTAGTAAGAGACAAATGCCACCCAAGAGTTCCCTTCTCGACCTACTTTTGGGTGTTTGGTAGAGCATCTCCAATAGCTTATCTATATGGATGTCTATACTCGATTTCCACGATGTGAGCCCAAAATAGGCGTCCAACAGCTTGTCTATATGGTCGTCCAAATATACACATCCTCTAAATCGACCTCAAAAATGTCCACGCCTGGACAATGTGAAGGCGTCGTCTAAATTCAGCTGCAATCATGATTTCTTCCTCTCCCCAGCGACGGCTCACCTGTCATGGTCCCTATATATAGACGTTCTGATGCAAAACTGAACGTGTATATGAGGGAATCTTTTTAGACCATTGTCTATATGAATATATAGACATTCAAATATACACATGCTATTGGAGATGCTCGTAGAGTGTATGGAGGGTGCATGAGTCCACACTAGTTTAGCACAAATACACTAGAAGCATGCATGCATGAAGAGAGCATGCATGAAGAGGGGTGTTGAGTTGAGCATGCATGAAAAGGGAACAACTATGCTGAGACGAGAACGCAACCAAACACACCCTATATGCCACGCATGTTCATACCATTTGTGCCTTTCTACTTCACTTACTGCGCTACATTACTCAGGTTCGTACATCCACTCCTGGGTACATGTCCGTCTCGTAGTTCCAGTCCCACGTGTTCTTCATATAGATGGAACGATCCTTGCATAACACGTGCACCTTGATGCTAGATGTCTCGTGTGTTGGCAAAAGGATGAACAAAGCTCACGTAAAAAAGTGGAAGAACATAGATTCCAGACGACCGAGAAGGAGCAAGGAACCTCGTGGTGGAGCGTCTGCATTCATAATATTTAATATTATTCAGCAATATAAAATCAACCAATCATCTCCACAGTGGACTGCAAGAGTATGAAACACGACAGCCTAGTGTAGTTAAATCATACTAGTACATGGCTAACCCACGCTATCACCATATTTCTTGGCTTTCGTGCGACACCTATATCTAGTAATCCAGCAGCCTGTATTGCTTCTCCCTCCTCATCTCTCTCAAAGTGCGTCGGGCTGGCGTTTTTGCTGTCTACTCCATAATTGAGGTCGGTTAACTCATCACATGTTAGCGACATGCCAAGAGAATTTAAAAAAAATTCCTTTCATGTTCCGTTTTTAAAAAGAAAAAAAATCCTTTCACGTACGAATTTGACTGTATGCTTTGAGCAACTTGCCTGTCCTATACTGCTCCTGTTTGATACTCTAACTTAGCTAGTGGTTAGACTAACTCATGACTAACCCTGAACTAACTGTAGCCAAAGAGGTGTTTGGGTGACAGGGTTAGATTGACAATAAATGCACTTGATGGAGAGAGAAAAGTGATTTTTCAGTGGTCCCAATGAGAATTATCTCCAGTTAGCACCTCTTGGGTGGGATAGTTTTTTTTTCGTGGGTTCGGTGCAACTTGCTCCAATTTAAACCCTCATGCTTGGATACTTTAGGGCTATTTGAGCCCCAACTAGCTCAAACTAACTCTAATCCATGGATCAAACAGGGCCTATGGCCAGTCTCGATGTGGAGCAGTCGCGTGCACCGAGAAGCGGCGCTCTCTCGGCCGTCGCACCACTTCAAAGCCGACGCCAATGAGAGGTCGCCTCCGCTCTGGCCGGGCATTAATGCGGCACTAACGCTCCAGGGCGATGCTGACCGTTTCACACGGGAAGCGTGCGCTGGCAAGGGAGTATAGGTTTTGAACCGTTTCAGGTGTAGTACTGGTAGTTTGCAAAACTACTCAATTATTGCGCTCAGTTTCCTAAGAAATTGTGGTAAAAAAGTTACGACAGCCCACTTCCCTTCTCCTTCCTCTTCCACCGCCCGCGCACGTCTGTGGGAAGCGACCGGTCAACCCTTATATAGGAGTGCTAGCACAAAAAGATGCATGCATGACCACTAAAATTTCCATATTAAAGTGCCGCTCCGGCGGGAGTATGGCGTATGTTGTTACCTTCGGCCGGGCCATGGATACCGGGCGACGGTGACCAGAGAAGAGGCGGCGGGAGGGGAATGGATGCAGCTGTTGTTTGGGTTCGCCTTCCGGCTTAAATACATGCGCAGCATCACATGTACCCACGGGTGTACAAATTGTAACATACATGTCTGCTTAAGTGGGCGTCACGTAACTGGTGTGAGAGAGAGAGATTCTGAGAGACAGAGTGCATGTGTGCGACTCTACTCTTCGGACATGTACTCAACCTTTTGCATCGGGATATAAGTATAATGGTATTTACTTTAGCTAGTGATTTACGTGGCCATGTTAACGTGGTTGTGTAAAAAAATGTCACTTCCTGCTCGTGATTTGCATTATATAATTACAAGAAAGATGCTTGTGCATTGCATGGAACATCAATATGCATTTTTTTACAAAACACCTGTTGTGATTGACCCATGCAGGAGTAATCCCATGTGTAAAAACTAATGATATCTCGAGAATTTTATCAGAAAACTGGTATCTCGAGAATGTCATCGAAAAAATGAAAGATGAGAGATAAGGTGAGGATGAGTGGAGCGTGGTGGTGACTGGTGGTCGGAATGGGCGGAGGCATGGGGATGGACGGCGCCAGCAGGCGGCAGCGGCAACCATGCTAGATTTTTCCAGAGACTTCCTTTTTAAATTTCCGAGCAATGAGGTTGTGGGAGATAAGGATGTGGAGAGAGGTGCGGGTATCTTTTGTAAAATTATCATAGTTTGCTTTCTATACGTCAGATATAGATCAGACGGTCTGTATTACAAGATGGCAGGCACACCATCATCGCCAACTTGTTTTTTATAAGGGTACAGATGATAAATTTGCTGACTACTAAAGTAAAGTGGAATTTGTCCATGTTATGCAAGTAAATTAAGGTGATTGTTTATCATACGGGTAAGGTTGGATGAAGGGTGGTAGGAACAAATGCTCCGTCTAGAGCATGTGTGTGTGAGATGGAGTCTTAGTGTGTGTGTGTGAGAGAGAGAGAGAGAGAGAGATGGAGTCTTAGTGCGTGTGTGTGTGTGTGAGAGAGAGAGAGAGAGATGGAGTCTTAGTGTGTGTGGGGGGGTGGGTGTGCGTGCGT
>NC_041381.1:197321590-197341623 GCF_002162155.2 Triticum dicoccoides
GGGGGTAGCTAGAAGGAGATTGTTAAGTGTGATTCTGTGTTTTACCCATCCAGGCGGAAGTTATGTGCACACAAGAGGAGAATGATTCGATGTGGCCTTAGGATTGAGGGTAATTAACTATGTATGGAGACATAGAGACCTTAAACATGCATGTGTCAGAGGTATACATGTATACGTGGGATGTGTGTGTGCGCGGGCATGATCGAGATAAAAGAAAGAAGACATAAGTCGTAAGATCAACGACATGGGAGAGACGGATCAGTATGAAAATATGCATGCATGTGAGAATGCAGGGAAGAAAGCCAGACAATTGAGCATGTGTTTTTGTCTTTAAGAGATAGTGGCGTGGGCTGGAGCATGCATCTATGGCGAGCAGAGGGAGTGAGGCACAACGATTGCGCAAAAGAGATCAAACTATAAATGCATATGTATGGAGAGACATATATAGTGTGGGTGATAGGAAGCAAGACTCTGTGTGAGAAAGAAATGTTGACGGAGAAACTACAGATAGATATAGAGATGGAGATGCTAGCTAGAGGGACATCCTCTAGTTTGGGTGTTGGAGATGACCGCCGGGTGGTTCAGAGGGTGAAGTTATATATGTGTGTGTGAGAGAAAAATAAAAAGAGGGCACTTGACTGCATGTAGAGAGAAACATATGTAGTGTGTGTGATAGGAATCAAGAGTGAGGGCGAGAAAGAAGGTTGATGGAGAAACAGATAAATAGAAAGATAAAGATGCTAGCTAGTGTGCGTTAGAGATAGGAGTCGAGTGGATCAGAAGGCTGAGTTATGTGTGTGGGTGTGAGAGAGATAGAGAGAGGGTGCATGTGAGTCACATACAAACAGATATCAGAGAGAAATGAGATCCCGAGAGATGGAGTTTTGTGTCTGCGAGAGAGAAAGATAGTTCACAAAGAGAGTGATAGCTAGAGAGACATATGAGGGAACACAAGATATCTCTAGGGAGAGAGAGAGTGTGAGCGACATACAAGAGAACAATGGAGAAATATGAGACCCTGGGAGACAGAGTTTGTGTTTGTGTGTGAGGAAGAGATATTTAAGAGGAAGAGTCGTAGGTTCTCATATCTAAGGAGCGAAAGACATCTCTGTATGAGGGGTGTGCGAGTGGCACACATGGGAATAGTAGAGAGAAATGAGACCCCGGGAGACAAAGTTTTGTGTTTGTGTGAGAGAAAGATATTCCACATGGAGAATCATAGTTAGAGACACATAGCAGGGAGCAAGATATGCTTAGAGAGAGATAGAGTGATGAAGGTCGAGGGAGAGAGTACCGTCAGTGTGTTACAAAGATAAAAGATCATTGTCGACATACAGGTAGCACGAGAGATACCTGAGAGACGATGAACGCGTATAGGTCTAGAGAGATAGTCCTATATAAACATGAGTGATAGCTATATGAGACGAATATCTGGATTAAAGGGGGTTCAAATATTTAAACTGGAGATCACGACATCGATAATATCATAACGCAAATTGGTGTATCAAACATGCATATTCATTTGAATTTGGGCACACGTGTAATGTTATATAGTTTATCAATATTGGTGATCCATAGATTCTTTAATTACAAACAATGCATGGTTTATATGCAATTAATGTCTAAACATGATTACACTATATGTTGTGTGTGTGAAACACATTATACATGTTTGAGAAGTAAAAAAAACCTGCATGAAACACACATTAATTGGAGACAGTTAGCGAGGAATGCATACATTGGATTTCAACATAAAGTGGTTTCAAATATTTGAAAATCCAAATTGATGGATACAACCTTATGAATCTGAGATCATGCCATTTGTAAACCATATTTATGTATAAATGGTGTTGTGCTTTTGAAAGTATATATAAAAAAAATGATGTGCATAGAATTTAATTCCAATTGAAAATGGATTCCGGCCGAAAAAATAGAATACAAACGGGATTCGAATTGAGTTGGCACGGTAAACATGCACTCTGCAAAATTTGAACGAAGCAGGGAAAGTCGCAGTAACCACCCGAAACCAAAATCTGCGCAATGGAAATTACTACTGCCTATCCCTGCCACGCAAAGCCCATCTGCTGGATTTCTATAGGTTTCGATAGGGGTAGGTTTGTAATTTCACCCAAACGTGACATAACCGCCTCTCACCCGGATTCATACACGGTGGGCGCCAAAACATAGTGTGTCCTCGGCCGAAATCGACTCCCTCCCCGATTCATATTCATACACGATGGGCGCCAAAAACAAACTCTCGTCGGCAAATATTCGGTGTAAGCGAGATTACCGTCCTATCCCCAACCGACTAATATTGCTGTGATGTAGGAAATTTCAAACAGGTGCTAAGTTTGTAAATTTCCTCGCATGAGACAAGCGCGCCCTGAATACATGGTCCCCCTTCCTCTCTACCTCCCTTTTGCCCATTCATACTCCGTGGGCGCCAAAACACCCTCTCCACCCCACCCTCCTCTGTCCGCCACCCCATCCACCACCGTCCTCCTCCACCATGCCGGAGCTGATACCCCGACGCCGCCGTCCATTACAAGAGATTGACCTCTCTCATCCACAGCTTCGGACCGGGATCCTTGCATCCCGTCCTCTCGCTTCATCCCCGCCGTCGTCCACCTTGTCGGCGCCACTCCTACGACCATCTCGTCCACCGCCCCCCACCGCCACAGTCTACCCTCCTAGATCTGCTTCCACGCCGCCGATAGCCATCACTACCGTAGCACCGTCAAATTCTGAGCAGATGCATACATGGCGCCGCACCAGAGGCGGTACTCTTTCGTATCTGCTCAACTTATTTATCGCAGCAAGAAAATAGATCGCCACTGCTTTACTCTGATTTCTTGTCTTGGTTGCGAAGTTGCCTTTGTCTGGTTTGCACCTTCAGATTCGCCATGGCATGCTCAACACTATACTCCCAATGCTTATGGTTTTCCCCTTTTATATTCCACACTGTTAAATCATAGTAGACTAAATTTCAAAATTCGGTCAGTCGATTTTTCAGAGCTCGCCAGAGTTTGCCGGTGCGAACAAAGGGGCTCGGGTGGTTGTGGGGCCTCGCCGAACGAAGAAAACTCGACGTGGTTGGGGGTTGGGGCAGGGGTGGGGGTGGGGATGGTTGAGGAACATAGGCGGTGGTGGCCGGTGGTCCGGCCGGCGGCCCGTGCGGTGTTCTGTATGGGAAGAATTAGAGACGAGGAAGAAGAAGGGTTAGGAGACGTAGGATCTTCATCCAACCACCTGAAATGGTCGAGAGACAGCTGGGAGTTGCATTCTTAATGCGCTCTGGTTCATCATGTGTGGGCACGGCGCAACCAACATTTTATTATCCAAAATCTGCTTGCTCTTCTTTACCATGTTCCTCTTCCATTCTTCTTTAATATGTACTCTCCCCATTCCTAAATACAAGTATTTATATAGATTCCACCATGGACTACATATGGAGCAAAATGAGTGAATCTACACTCTAAAATGTATCTGGATACATCTGTATGTGATCCATAGTGGAAATCTCTACCAAGACTTATATTTTGGAACGGAGGGAGTATGATAGTAGTACAGTATGTTCCTTGTACTGAAGATGAGCAGGGACATTTGCAGTGTAGAGGTCTATATGGTCGGTTGTGATGGACACTTTGAGCCTCTTTGATTCGTAGGATTTTGTAAACATAGGAATAGGATTTGTAGTGGCCACTACTAGGAAAAGGGCTATAGATGATATGGACACTAATGGCACACTTCTATGTGGTGCGCCATTGAAAAAAAAATTAAAAAAAAATTCTGAATTTTTTTTTGAAAAAAAATTGTTAGTAATGGCGCACTTCTATGTGGTGTGCCATTACTAAGTCAGATAGTAATGGGGCACCGTGGGCTATACTAATGGCGCACTGCCTGGTGCGCCATTAGTATCTGGTATACTAATGGCACACCTGTGGTGCGCCATTAGTAAAAAATTCTAATGGCGTGGTGCTAGTGGCGCACCTATAGTGCGCCATTAGTAGGCAAAACAAGTGCGCCACTAGCAGGCCTTTTCCTAGTAGTGGGCCTGCCCACTTGAATCCTATAAGAATAGCAAGGAAATGCGGGGAGCTGTGTCGCCTTTGAGAGTTACACTGATATTAACAGTACCACATCTTCACTTGAAGAGAGCTGGTTTCCGAAGCCTTTCTAGCCGTACCGGCAATACTAGCACATATATTCCAGCAAGTTCCACTTTGCTGATTTTACTCTGATGCTTAAGGTTTTCCCGTTATATCTACACTATGATCTGTGTAGCTGCTTTGTATCGCACTAGCAGCAGTCCACTCTTGAAGCTAAACACTGCAATGACTTACAAAATTGGCACCAAGGCATTCAGTGCCATTCTGGATGCAATGAAACTCATACGCTTCCCACCTGTTGACTCTTGTTCAGAATATGATCCTAATGACTCTTGTTCAAAATTGCCACATATAGAGAGACAACATGGAATTGCATTTCTTTGGGCGCTGTGATTCATCATGAGTGGGCAACCAACATTGTATGCAATGAAGCGGAACCTCAAGAATATGCTTCCTCTTTTGTTCTTTAACATGTTCCTCTTTGTTTATTCTGTATTTAGTATGTACAGTATGTTCCTTGTCAGGAAGGGGCGCAGGGACATCTGAAGTCAACAGCTGATAGAGCTGGCCTATACATGATCGATAGGCTTTCAATTACTAGCGGCAATACAACACCGTATTTTCAAGCCAGTTCCACTTTCCCGATTTATATATCGTGGTTATGGTGTACCCTTGTTATGTACACTATGATCTGCTTAGTTGCTGTGTGCTCTTGTTATCATGGTTTGACAATAAACTCTCTATACAGTATATTATGAACCTATCATCTGCCAACTATCCTTACTTCTGGAGCCTATTTTTTTGTGTACTTGTGCCAGATTATATAAATGCACGCACCATATTACAACACACATGAGCTCTCTCATCAGAATCCAGTGATAGCACACAAGTGTTTACAGGGGTGCCCCTATATTAGAATATCATCTGCATTACAAAGATAATATCACAACTATTTTTATGTTTCATGGTTCTCAGATATTATACGCAATTACAATGAATATCAGAATCCGTGCATCAGAAGAATATTGTGGAACACTGCAATGACTTACAAAATTGGCACCAAGGCATTGAGTGCCATTCTGGATGCAATGAAACTCATACGCTCCCCACTTGTTGATTCTTGTTCAGAATATGATCCTAATGACTATTCTAACCTCGAGGAGTCAAAGGCAGATGGCCTGTCCTGTTCACCCATCAAGGTGCCTGTTCTAATTTGGCAAGGTTTTATTGATTGCGCGTATCTTGCATATGTTGTCTTGCATTTCTTCTACTTTGTTGCACCGCCATCTGCTTAGTTTACTCATTATATATGTTGAGATGCCATGCCTATCCATTATCAATACATATTCCATCTGTCATCATACCATGTTTTTCCACTCAAATGTTGTTCTTGTGCATCAGACATCAAAAAGGAAGAGGGTGATTGTCGAACTTGAAGGAGCACCAGCAAAGTCCTTGAAAAACATGGTGGTGCCAGAGAAATCAGATAGCACCCCACTTATATTGGATGTACAACTAGTGACACAAAACGTAGGACCTACTCTAGCAGACTGTACCCATACTTCACTGGCCACACCACTAGCCCCACCACATAGGTCCTGCACTCCAGCAAAAGGTATGCCGATTTCATTTGCCATAGCACCAGCCGTACCATAGAAAAAGCCCACTCCAGCAAAAAGTACAGCAAGTCCACCGGCCGAAGACCTATCCCAACTGCAGAGACGGCCAATTCCTGCAGATTGGAACCCCATTCCATTTATTCCCAGTTTAAAATACAATGCTTTCACTGTTGTTAGGAACTACGTGCATATATTCCCATCATGGGAAGATTATAGTGAAGACGAACACCATTTTCACATCTTCCTGTCCAACTTACATGTAAGTGCTATTATTCATGGTTATTATTTTCCTGTTTTCTGCTGATTGAACACATCAATGATTTACATTACATTGTTGTAACTAGGCGAGGGTCAATCTGGATAGTCATGACGAGCAAAGCTTGCTTGTGCATTTCAAGGAAGCATTGCAGCAGTATCGGTGTTACCTGAAGAAATCACACTTTGATGGCAAGTCTATAAACGAATTTCCGGTGAAGTCTCCTGTGCTAAATTTAGAAGACATTGAATGGAAAAACCTTGTTATGCACTGGTCTCGTTCCCGGGATGAGGTACTGTCTATGAAATCACATGACAATTTGAACTTCTACTTCTCCGCATGTGCCTTACGGATCTTTTTTGCAGGAAATCTGCTCGAAGAAGAATTCCGGTTTGAAAAGAACGACAGGATATCGCAAATATGCTGCCCGCTGCTTTGCTCTTGTTGGTACCTGTTGTCCTATATCACTGTACTTGAATACATACCTGGTTCATTATGTGACAGCAGTATGCATGATAGCTTGCTTATCAATTGTTCGCTCCAAATTATCTGATCTGTATGAATGGTTACATTAGTGTAGAATATATCCAATGCCAATGAATTTTTTTAGCTCTGCATTGTTCTTGTAAGTTCATGATGTCCTTTATCAGTGTACTTATATTGACAGGTAGTTGTTCATGTACCATCACTCTGCAGCTTATTTTCCTTTGCCCTCCATTTTGTACACATCAGATCTATATTTACTCTTACCATATGGTTGGTACTGAAGAAGTTTAGTTGTGCATTGCTCTTGGCTGTACCTTTTGCCTGTATCGCTGCACATACATTTATAGCTACTTGGTTATGTAGCATTACTCTTCATCTTATCTTAAATATTCTCCATTTTTTCGTATATTATCACATCCATATTGACTCTTAACAAAATGTAGAATAAAGGCAATGCTTATGAAGAAGATTTTGTGGTAAACTTCTTATAGAGCCTGTCTTCACCAATAATGTAAGTTTGTCCTTCTCAAGCATTCAAACTTTGTTGTGTATTTTTGGTTAGGCATGACTGCAACAGCTGTTTATTTTTGGTTTTTGCATCAAATTGCGTGTTTAAAGTTTATTATGTAGTTCATAAACAAAAGTTTGTCCTTCTCAATTTAAGTTTTTAGTTGTACAACCAAGTTCCTTCTTCATACCATGTAAATTAAATTATACAGAGCAAGTGATCTTCTTTTGCACCGCATGTATGCTTCTATTCTTCATCCGTAATCCAGTGGTGTGGTGAACCTACCCACTACAGCACAATGTCATATTCTGCAATGTCTTAACTATGATCAATGTCATATGATTCTACTATAATTTAAACCGTCTCTTTATTTGCCAATCTGAAATGGGATAAATTGACAGCACACTAACCATTGGTACTTATGCGTTCTTGATCTGTAATCTAGTGGTGTCGTGAAGCTGCCAACTCCTTCACAATGTCATTTCCTGCCATGTCTTGACCTGAACAATACCATATTGTGTTAATGCAATTTTAAACTATGTCACTTTATTCGTCAGTAAGAAATGTGATGAATCGTCAGCACTGATACTTTTATGTGCAAAACCTGTCATCTGTCAGTGCTTGTTTATCTTTCAGAGTGAGGAAGATATAAGTGTTGAACAAGCGCATTCTCATCAGCTTGCTCAGCTGCTTGCGCTGCAGCTCCCCAGCAGGGCTAACCTTTCTTGAATTCTATTGAAGTGCTGTCGGTTTTGTATATTATTTTGTCTGCGTGTTTATTTGCACTGGTGGCGATCTTTGATGCCTAGTGTATGTAATCTGCTATCTGCTTGTGCTTTATTATCATAGTGGCGAACTTTGATGCCCAGTGGATGTAATATGCCGTAATTTCTTTATTGTATAGTCTAGGTTTTTTATTATTCACGATGCTGCAGTTATTTTACTATATATATATCTTGTCTTCGCAGTAAACCAACCAAACAATAAAATTACGGTACATAATCGGGCCGTCATGCAATCACGATATATGATCCGCATCATGGGCCACGTCATCTTGGTCCGTTAAAAGGCCAAAAGTAAATTGGCCCACTAGTAGATTCGGGCCTTTAATAGGCCGAGTAACCCCCAGCCCTCTTTTCGCAAGAAAACTCAATGGGCTTTTAGGAGGCTGAGAAGTAGGCTGGGCCTGAAACGTGTCGAACAGCTCACGGGCCGGTAGAAGCCCGAAATGGACCCCGACCCATGATTGTGCGAATCAAATCATGGGCTTTTAACATGCCAAAATTGTCTCGGTCCTTGTTTGGCCCAATCAGATATCAGCTGCGAGCAGGCCAGATGCAAACCGGGCCGTAGTTAGGCCCAACTATATGACGGGCCTTAAACAGGCCGAAATTAATATAGGGCCGAAATGTTAAATGGGCCCTTAACAGGCCAAAACTAATATCAAGCCGAATTACTAAATAGGCCTTTAGCAAGTGGGCCCAAAAGCATAACATCCAATTGACGGGCCGAATCTGATATGGGCCATAATTTAGTCCAAAGCCTCTTAAAGGGTCGGACCTGATCTGGGCCGTAATTTGGCCCAAAATGTGGTAGGCCTTTAACGGGCCGGATCTTATATGGGCCATTATTAGGCCCGGAATGTGGCAGGCCATTAATGGACCAAATCAAATATGGGCCAACATTTGGCCCAAAACATGGCAGCCAGTTAATGGGCCGGCCTACTATTGTCCTCAAAATCTTGTGGGCCTATAGCTGGGCCGGCCCATTAATGTCGGCAAAGTCTCGTGGGCCTTTAGCTGGGCCGGCCCATTATGAACTGCAAGAATCTTGTGGGCCTTTACCTGGGCCGGCACATCATGGCAGACAAAAATCTTGTGGGCCTTTACCTGGGCCGGCCCATTATGGCCCGCAAAATCTTGTGGGCCTTTAGTTGGGCCAGCCCATTATGGTCCGCAAAATCTCGTGGGCCTTTAGCTGGGCCGGCCCATTATGGTCCGCAAAATCTTGTGGGCCTTTAGTTGGGCCGACCCATTTAAACTTGATGGGCCAGTCCACGTGTCAACATATCATAGGCGCGTCTCGCCCATTGGATGAGTGACACCTGTGCCACCGCGGGGCTGACACGTATCTCCTCCAGCCAATGATGATTTTACACGTGGAAAATCCCCATTGGTCGGGGCTGTTAACGGGTTATCAGATCCAAAACCCGACCCGATAGCTTAATGGCGTCCCGTTACGGTGGATGCCACGTGTCGGTCACCCTTGATGAAAGCACTTCTGTGACGCGCGATTTATCTTCATGGAAGTGGACACTTCCGTGATGATAATTTTGGTAATGTCATGGAACACTTCTATGATAACACAGGTATGACTATCTTGATTCTATCATAAAATTGTCATGGATGTACATGCATGACAAAAAACACGACCTATTGTGACAAACACGTATCATCACGGAAGTGCATTTTTTTGTAGTGGGAGTTGCCGTGCCTGGTAAGTCAGTTGCCGGGAAGAAGCCAAAGAATGGACCCAAGCCTAAGACTGAGTGCTTTTATTGCAAGGGAAATGGTCACTGGAAGCGGAACTGCCCCAAGTACTTAGCGGATAAGAAGGCTGGTGATACGTCTCCAATGTATCTATAATTTTTGATTGTTCCATGCTATTATATTATCCATCTTAGATGTTTTATATGCATTTATATGCTATTTTATATGATTTTTGGGACTAACCTATTAACCCAGAGCCCAGTACCAGTTTCTGTTTTTTTTCCTTTTTTGAGTTTTACAGAAAAGGAATACCAAACGGAGTCCAATTGACCTGCCAATTTACGGTGATTTTTTATGGACCATAAGAAGCCCTCGAAGCAAAAGAGTTGGGACACAAGAGTCCTGAGTCATCCACGAGGGTGGAGGGCACGTCCCCTACCTCGTGGCTGACTCAAAGACCCCCCAGACGTGAAACCTACGCCAAAAATTCCTAGAAATACAGAAACCACTGAAAAGAAACCTAGATTAGGAGTTCTGCCGCTGCAAGACTCTGTAGCCATCGAAAACCAATCGGGACCCTATTCCGGCACCCTGCCGTAGGGGGGAATCATCACCGATGGCCATCTTTATCATCCCGACTCTCTCCATGATGAGGAGGAAGTAGTTCACCTTCGGGGCTGAGGGTATGTACCAGTAGTTATGTGTTTGATCTCTCTCTCTCTCTCGTGCTCTTGATATGGCACGATGTTGATGTAGCACGAGCTTTGCTTTTATAGTTGGATCTTATGATGTTTCTCCCCCTCTCTCTCCTTGTGATGAATTGAGTTTTCCCTTTGAAGTTGTCTTATCGGATTGAGTCTTTAAGGATTTGAGAACACTTGATGTATGTCTTGCATGTGCTTATCTATGGTGACAATGGGATATTCACGTGATCTACTTGATGTATGTTTTGGTGATCAACTTGCGAGTTCAGTGACCTTGTGGACTTATGCATAGGGGTTGGCACACGTTTTTGTCTTGACTCTCCGGTAGAAACTTTGGGGCACCCTTTGAAGTTCTTTGTGTTGGTTTGAATAGATGAATCTGAGATTGTGTGATGCATATCGTATAACCAAACCCGCAGGTGACATTAGGGTTTTGGTTGATGTGTGTCTTAAGGTGTTATTTTACTACAAACTCTAGGGCTGTTTGTGACACTTATAAGAATAGCCCAATGGATTGATCGGAAAGAATAACTTTGAGGTGGTTTCGTAGCCTACAATAATCTCTTTGTTTGTTCTCCGCTATTAGTGACTTTGGAGTGACTCTTTGTTGCATGTTGGGGGAATGTTATATGATCTAATTATGTTATCATTGTTAAGAGAACTTGCACTAGTGAAAGGATGAACCCTAGGCCTTGTTTCGAAGCATTGCAATACCGTTTTTGCTCACCTTTGTTACTTGCTACCTTGCTGTTTTTATATTTTTGAATTACAAAAACCTATATCTACTATCCATATTGCACTTGTATCACCATCTCTTCACCGAACTAGTGCACCTATACAATTTACCATTGTATTCGGTTTGTTCAGGACACAAGAGACTCTTTGTTATTTGGTTGCTGGGTTGTTTGAGAGAGACCATCTTCATCCTACGCCTCCCACGGATTGATAAACCTTAGGTCATCCACTTGAGGGAAATTTGCTACTGTCCTACAAACCTCTGCACTTGGAGGCCCAACAACGTCTACAAGAAGAAGTTTGCGTAGTAGACATCAGCCGACAACACCAAAGGTATATATGATATACATGTTATTGATGTGTACCTTACTAGCACTCGTAGTAGCTCCTGGGTATTTGATACCGGTGCGGTTGCTCACATTTGTAACTCAAAACAGGAGCTGCAGAATAAGCGGGGACTAGCGAAGGACGAAGTGATGATGCGCGTCGGGAATGGTTCCAAGGTCGATGTGATCGCCATTGGCACGCTGCTGATAACCCACAAGTATAGGGGGTCACAATAGTTTTCAAGGGTAGAGTATTCAACACAAATTTATAGATTCGACACAAGGAGAGCCAAAGAATATTTGAAGGTATTAGCTGCTGAGTTGTCAATTCAACCACACGTGGAGATTAATTATCTGCAGCAAAGTGATTAGTGGCACAGTAATATGATAGTTTTGATGATAGCAGCAGTAGCAACAGTAACGGTAATAGTGATAGTAGTGTTTTTCAGCAAGTGCATTAGTGACAGTAGCAATAGTAACTTAGCAGAAACTATATAAGATAAATTCGTAGGCATTGGATCGGTGACTCGTTGGATGATATTCATCATGAGACAGTTATAACCTAGGGCGATACAGCACTTGCTCCAGTTCATAAATATAATGTAGGCATGTATTCCGTAAATAGTCATACGTGCTTATGGAAATAACTTGCATGACATCTTTTGTCCTACCCTCCCGTGGCAGCGGGGTCCTATTTCAAACTAAGGGATACTAAGGCCCCCTTTTAATAGAGAACCGGAACAAAGCATTGACACACGGTGAATACATGAAGTCCTCAAACTACGGTCATCACCAGGAGTGGTCCCGATTGTTGTCACTCCGAGGTTGCCGGATCATTAACACGTAGTAGGTGACTATAACTTGCAAGGTCGGATCTAGAACATGGATATAAAGGTGATAACATAAATGGTTCAGATCTGAAATCATGGCACCCGGGCCCAAAGTGGCAACCATTAAGCATGGCAAAGTCATAGCATCATCAATCTCAGAACATAGTGGATACTAGGGATCAGGTCCTAACAAAACTAACTCGATTACATGATGAATCTCATCCAACTCCTCACCGACTAGCGAGCCTACGAAGGAATTACTCACTCCCGGTGGGGAGCATCATGGAATTGGCGATGGAGATGTGTTGGTGATGATGAAGATCGAAGATCCCCCTCTCCGGAGCCCCAAACAGACTCCAGATCTGTCCTCCCGATGAAGAACAGAAGACAGTGGCGGCTCCATCTCGTGAAATGCGATAATTCTTTCTCCCTGATTTTTCTGGAATAATATGATTTTATAGCGTCGATTTCAGGGTCAACGTGGCCACCAGGTGTTGACAACCCACCTGGGCACGCCTGGGGGAGGGGAGGCGTGCCTTGGTGGGTTGTGCCCACCCAGGTGCCCCCCTCAGGTATCTCTTGGCTCTAGAAATTCTCTTTATTGATATAAAAAATCCTCGCAAAGTTTCGTTCCATTCCGAGAACTTTTATTTCTGCACAGAAACAACACCATGGTAGTTCTGCTGAAAATAGCGTCAGTCCAGGGTTAGTTGCATTCAAATCATGCAAATTAGAGTCCAAAACTAGAGGAAAAGCATTAGGAAAAGTAGATATGTTGGAGATGTATCAACTCCCCCAAGCTTAAACCTTTGCTTGTCCTCACGCAATTCAGTTGATAAACTAAAAGTGAAAAAGAAAAACTTTTACAAACTCTTTTGCTCTTGTTTCATAAATAAGCTTAAACAGCACCCAGGTTTTCAACAAAGATTATAACTAACCATGTTGACAATAACTCTTAAAAATTATATTCACTCATATCAATGACATAATCAACTAGAGAGCTATAGTAAAATATCTCAAACAACAACACGTTGTCAAAACAACTATGATACAATATGACAATAGTGGTATCTCGCTAGCCCTTTCTGAGACTGCAAAACATAAATGCAGAGCACCCCTAAAGTTACAGCAGTGACTAAACCTTGTAATTCATGGTAGAAAAGATTCAGTCATGATGCACCCAACATTAGCTATACACAATGCATCAGCATGACAACAGTGCTCTCAGGTTCTGGCGCTTATTTGAGAAGGTGATGACACAACATAAAAGTAAATAGATAGTCCCTTCGTAGAGGGAAGAAGTGATTTGCAGAGGTGTCAAAGCTCAAGTTTTTAAAATAGAGGTAAATGAAATTTTGAGACATGAACCCTTCTCATTTACTTCACGACTATCAGTTACTAATATCTTCCATGCTAAACACGCTAGTGGCGGTTCCCAAGCGGGAATGTAAAGGTTATGACTCCATTGGGAGTTTTTGTTTGATTATTTGTAAGCTCTTTTCTTTTTGCAGTTTGGGACTGGCATCCCTATTACCGCCCTTTTCTCGTGTGATGGCAAGTGAATAAACACTCGTCCTGAGAATAACCCGCTTAGCATGGAAGATACCGACTACCTCTTGTCATTCCATGAACGATCCATGCACACAAAAAGGATATTTATTTGGAGTTTTTGGAGATGGCACATGCAAATTTACTTAGGACGGCAGGGTAATACTGCATATAGGTAGGTATGGTGGACTCATTTGGAATAACTTGGGTTTCAGGTTTTTGATGTACAAGCAGAGTTCCCACTTAGTACAGGCGAAGGCTAGCAAATAGGTTGAGAAGCAGCCAGCTAGAGAGCAACTACGGTCATGAACATGCATTATCCATAAGTAACATGGGATACTAGCATGAGTAGGATATGAACACCATGAACATAAATATCATAGAGGCTATGTTGGTTTTGATTCAGCTACATGCATGAACATGTGCCAAGTCAAGCCACTCGAACATTCAGAGGAGGATACCATATCATCATACTACATCACAATCATTTTAATGCAATGTTGATATCCAAGATAAGTCATTATTTACTCCTAGCTACTTATGCATGGCATGAGGAACTATAATCTCTAATTGTCATTGCAAACATGTTTGATCATAATAGGCTGAATCATGGATACTAGGTTAAACATATTTACAAAAACAGAACAAGTAGAGCTCATACACATTTCTCTTTGCCACGACCAGTTCATCTAATATCGTCATTATTGCTTTTCACTTGCATGACCGAATGATTTGAAAATAATAATAGTGCAAGAGTGCTGTGGACTAAGCTAGAGTCTGCAAACATTTTATTCAAGAGGAGAAGACAAGGTAATATGGACTCTTTATGAGATCAATAATGCAAATGAGATCCACTCAACATTTTCATCGTGGTCTTCTCCTCGGTATGACTCAATAAAAAAGGAAGAGAAATTCAGAGAAACACATTGAAATATTTTTGGAGTTTTTGTTTTTTCATAAACAAGCAAATGAAAAGGGAAAAGCAAAAACGAGAAAAACTATTTACACGGGAAAGCTCCCAACAAGTAAAAGAAGAACAAGGAAATCTTTTTGGTTTTTCTTTTTAGTACTACAACAATTTAAACTAGGAAGAAAAATAAGAAAGAAGCAAGAAACATATTTTTGGATTTTCTCAAAGTTTTTCAAACACACAAGAAGAAAGCGAGAAGAATAAATTAAACATGGATGATACAATGAAAATGTGTGAACACCAACAACTGGAATGAAATGTGTGAACATGAATGTAATGTCGGTGGGAATACGTACTCCCCCAAGCTTAGGCTTTTGGCCTAACTTGGTAATCACCAGTTGTAGAAGCCATGAGGTCCAATGTTGAAGTGCTAGGGAGCAGGCACCATAGGGTCCCACTGCTGAGCCTCCGCTGTGCCACAACCAGGTTGTTTCGCTAAGCAACAATGTCCTCAGGCATAATTCTGTATCCACCCCTGGCAACATGATCAAACAAAGCATGTGCAAGCAAGAGAATAATATCATGAGTTTTCTCACTGCAAACTAAGTTGTAAGGCAAATCAATATCAGGGTAATCAGCAGCAATAAACTGGTGGTCCTTCATAGCTTCTCTATCTAGGTAAACCTTGGACAAGGGATGATCATGCTGGCGTATCTACACATTGAAGTGAGTCGCCAAGCGAGTAGCATAAATGCCCCCATGTATTTTACCCTTGGATCTATTAAGGTGAAGGCGACGTGCCACAATAGCTCCCAAGCTATAAGTGTTGTTGCCATAAAGTGCATGACGCAAAATAGAAAAATCTAGGGCGCTAAGTGCACCCACCTTCTCTCTCGCTAGCAAGAACTTTGCAATAAATAGTGCAAAATAATGCACGGCAGGAAACTGCAAACTAACGTCAGTGGTGCCCGATACTTCTCTCTCATCCCCCACAGTCAGAGTATGGTAAAAACCGTCAAACTCTGAGGGCCTAGTGTCGGTGTCAAAACCGGCGGATCTCGGGTAGGGGGTCCCAAACTGTGCGTCTAGGCGGATGGTAACAGGAGACAAGGACACGATGTTTTTACCCAGGTTCGGGCCCTCTCGGTGAAGGTAAAACCCTACTCCTGCTTGATTAATATTGATGATATGGGTAGTACAAGAGTAGATCTACCACGAGATCAGAGAGGCTAAACCCTAGAAGCTAGCCTATGGTATGATTGTTGTTCGTCCTACGGACTAAAACCCTCCGGTTTATATAGACACTAGAGAGGGCTAGGGTTACATAGAGTCGGTTACAATGGTAGGAGATCTACATATCCGTATCGCCAAGCTTGCCTTCCACGCCAAGGAAAGCTCCATCCGGACACGAGACGGAGTCTTCAATCTTGTATCTTCATAGTCTTGGAGTCCGGCCAAAGATGATAGTTCGGCTATCCGGACATCCCCTAGTCCGGGACTCCCTCAGTAGCCCCTGAACCAGGCTTCAATGATGACGTTGCAAGGCGGGTTTTCTCCAAATTCCATATACTTGTCGAATAGTGTCCGGCTTCTTATAAATGCTGCGCTCCTTGGCTTCCACGCCCAATAATGGCCATCTTCCACGTGTCGAACAAATGCGAAAAGCTAGGGTATTTTTACACTTTCCCCTCTAGCTGCGCAAATGAGCCGCCTATAAAAAGAGACGAGGATCTAGATCCGAATCACACCATTCCCCCTCCGCAAGCTTTCATTGGAGCGCTTCTGACAAACAATCCATTCCATCATGGACAGTCGACGCGGCTCCTCCTCTCGCGCTCCCAGCCCTCAGCTTGGGGATTGGGAGAGATGCTCTGTCCCGCATAGCAAGCTAGTGACGCTCCAAACCAAGGGATTTCTTCCCCTAGCCTTTATGGTTCCGATTCGAGCCAAACTCGCCACCTACAAGGGCGGAAAGCAAGCGGAGAGCGTCCCCGATCCTTCCAAAGGAGAGCGAGTATGCTTTGTCTCTTATCTGTTAAGAGGACTCAGATTTCCAATACATCCGTTTCTCCGGGGGCTCCTGGAGTTCTATGGCCTCTAGCTGCACCAGCTTACGCCTGCCTCCATTCTGCACATCGCGGGCTTCGTGGCCCTTTGCGAGCTGTTCTTGGGCGTCGAGGCTCATTTTGCGCTGTGGAAGAGATTATTCTGCCTTGTACCCCGTTCTCATGAGGGGTCAATATATCAAGTGGGCGGAGCCGAGCTATGGCGTATCGCCGGGACCGGATATCTATCCGGAACCCCGAAGAAGGCGTCCGAAGACTGGCCTTCGTGGTTTTATATACAAGACGCCCCGCTACCGGATCCAGTTCGGATCGGCCTCCCGGAGTTCAGTAATGCTCCTCTGAAAAAATGCCTAAGTTGGCGTCCGTGGAGCCCTCAACGGGAGAATGACAGGGACGTCCTGTACCTGATGGGCCGAATAAGATTATTGGCTCATTCTGGATTGACCATGATTGGGGTCATGGCCACATGCATTATGCGGGGGGTGCAGCCGCTCTAGTATAGGGGCCACCCAATGTGGGATTTCAACGGGGAGGATGATGCCACCCGTCATGGCCGTAAGGGGCCGGGATCGGTCCCTGATCTGGTGAAGATCTTGTCTGGCCTGTACAAAGGGGAAAAGGAGGATTTTCTCCGTGTTAGTCCATTGAACGGATTTTCTATGAACAATCCTCGAAGCTGGGTAAGCGGACATTTCTTTTTGCTTATCCGATCCCCATTCCCATGGTTAAGTATCTCACTTTGTGATTTCGACGCAGGAACTGCGCCGGGCTGTAGAGGATATACACAGCCCGCCTCCACAACCCGAGGATCCGGAACGGTCCCTCGATACAGCCTCCGAAGAGGATCCGGATATAAAGGTGGAGCTGATCGATGGGGTGTTCCACCAACTTAGCATCGACAATGCTTTGGTCGCCATTACGGCCGACTACCCCAGAATTTTTCCGGCTTCCCAGGTAACTGTGACCGAAGTCCTGATACCGTGACCCATCCGTGCTTATTTCTGATCACCGCATACCAATGGTGCTCCGCAGGAGGTGCCTTTGAGGCGGGAAGCCGAGCCCGCGGCGGCTGGCCAACAAGGGGCAGCTCGGCCAAGCAGGCAGAAAATAAGTGCGGTGTGGATCGAGACGTCGCCGCAACGGTAGGGCGCGCCACCGTGTTTCAAGGAAAGATTCCTGGAAGGCATACTAACGTTCGTGACTGTCGGTGTCAAAATCGGCGGATCTCGGGTAGGGGGTCCCGAACTGTGCGTCTAGGCGGATGGTAACAGGAGACAAGGGACACGATGTTTTTACCCAGGTTCGGGCCCTCTCGATGGAGGTAAAACCCTACTCCTGCTTGATTAATATTGATGATATGGGTAGTACAAGAGTAGATCTACCACGAGATCAAGGAGGCTAAACCCTAGAAGCTAGCCTATGGTATGATTGTTCTTTGTCCTACGGACTAAAACCCTCCGGTTTATATAGACACCGGGGAGGGCTAGGGTTACACAGAGTCGGTTACAATGGTAGGAGATCTACATATCCGTATCTCCAAGCTTGCCTTCCACGCCAAGAAAAGTCCCATCCGGACACGGGACGAAGTCTTCAATCTTGTATCTTCATAGTCTTGGAGTCCGGCCAATGATGATAGTTCGGCTATCCGGACACCCCCTAGTCCAGGACTCCCTCAGTAGCCCCTGAACCAGGCTTCAATGACGACGAGTCCGGCGCGCATATTGTCTTCGGCATTGCAAGGTGGGTTCCTCCTCCGAATAATTCATAGAAGATTGTGAACACCAGGATAGTGTCCGGCTCTACAAAATAAATTCCACATTCCACCATAGAGAGAATAATATTCACACAAGTTCGATCTGCTGACGTATTTCGTGATATGATGTCACATCACGGCCAAGCCTTTACTCGATTCATTTTTATTGTTCCACCTCAGCGTGTTTAGCGAAGCGGTTTCCTTGGCACGTCTTATCAAAGCAGAGGTCGTGTCCCCTTATTCCGGGATTCTCATCAATACGGACGTGGGTAACCCAGCCGCTCCATTGATTGCGGCGCTTGGGAGATAAGCGAGTTTTACCGGGCTGGTGGGGACGAATAGTTTCGTCCGCCCATATATAAGGGGATAAGGATCCACCTCTTTACCTACGCCTTCTTCCTCCTTTGCTTATCCATCTCCACGCACTCGAGCTCCAGCGCACAAGTCCGCACATCTCACCTCAACCTTCTCCAACCATGTCCGGAGCGGGAGGCAAGTGGATGGCCTCCTCCATCACGGAGGGGCACATCAAGAAGCTGCGCAAGGCCGGATATTTGTCCAGCGATATCGCGCATCAGCTCCCCGACGAGGGGCAGCTCATCCCCACCCCCGGGCCCCATGAGAGGGTGGTTTTCCTTCCCCATTTCCTCCACGGACTGGGCTTCCCACTCCACCCTTTTGTCCGGGGGCTCATGTTCTACTATGGCCTGGATTTCCATGATTTGGCCCCGAATTTCATCCTCAACATCTCGGCGTTTATCGTCGTGTGCGAGGCCTTCCTCTGCATCCAGCCCCACTTTGGCTTATGGCTAATGACTTTTAATGTCAAGCCGAAGGTAGTGGGCGGCAGCCAAGCGGAGTGCGGAGGTGCCATGGTGGGCAAAATGCCCAACGTCACCTGGCTCGAGGGCGCCTTCATGGAAACCATCAAAGGGTGGCAATCGGGGTGGTTCTATGTCACTGAGCCGCGTGACCCTGAATGTGCAGCGGTCCCCGAATTCAGATCTGGCATCCCCACATGGCTCACCTCCTGGAAAGAGAAGGGCCTGTTGTGGGGTGATTCAGAGGAGCTGACCGGACTCCAATCCTGCCTCCAAACCCTGGTGAACAAGAAGCTCAAGCTTGTCAACATGGTCCAGGTCATGCTCATCCGCCGGATCCTCCCATGCCAACAGCGGGACGTCAACCTGTGGGAGTTCGATCCAGCACAGCACCAGACCTTGAGCAGGCTCTTCGACACTACGTACGAAGAGGCCTGGAGGGTGTTGTTCAAGGGCGCCGAGGCGCCCGCATCCGCTACCGAAGATCGCGGGTTTAGCTTGCAGCGTCCAGCTAGCGAGGTAAGCTATATTATCCTTTACAAGACACTTGCTTTCCATATTTTGACTCTATGTGGGATCTAAACTCCCAATACCTTTAACAGGCCTGACAGAAGACGTCCGGACAGGTTAACTATCCGGCTCCCCTTCCAGAAGACCCAGCTGAAGCCCGTTTGACAGGGCTGCTGGTCCCGGCGCCTTACGTGGTGCCGGAGAAGAAGGCCAAGAAGAAGGCCACGGGAACCCGGAGGAGTTCCCAGCGCCAGGTGTTATCGGATTCATCGTCCGATGACTCCGAGGCAGACTCCTCTCACGAAGACGAGGAGGAGAAGAAAGAGGCCTCTCCCCCAGCGGGGGGAGAGAAGAAGAGGAAGG
>NC_041381.1:197341854-197375178 GCF_002162155.2 Triticum dicoccoides
GGGCGAAGGGTCCAAGAAGGGAAGGACCCTTCCCCCGGACTGTTCCACCAACGCCGACGATGGCGACAAGGAGTGGCCCTCAAGGGCCAAGCCCCTGGCGAGATCGTAAGTGTCCGGACTCCTGAATAACTCATATTTTTTCTATTTGTCACATAGCGTCTTCTAACGCCGCGTACAACCGTGTAGTCCACCCAAGGGTGATCTCCCCGCTTCGTCGAGCGGGTCCTTGGGTTCGTCGGATGTGAATAGCGCTTCACTTCCGACCATCTCCTCCCCACGTGACACCGACGACGCCAAGGTGGGATCCTAGAAGGGGACCCACCAGGAGGAGGAGGACCCGGAGGTGCTGCAGGGCAAGCTCCCGAACTTTGGACCGGACTCCGCACCGGAACCTTCAGTGGTTCCGGAGTCCGGCGGACTGCCCCTTAGTAAGAAGGGCAAGACTGTGACGCCGGCGGCCTCCGTCCAACCGGAGGCGCCGAATAACTTGCTGGAGGCACTCAAAGGCGCTTCCATTAATGAGGAACACCGCACTGTCATGAGTGCGATGATTCAGAAGGTTCAGCTCGCCAAAAGCGGGCTGACCGAAGCCTGCGGCAGCCTTCTAACAGGCTTTGAGGTAAGAATTTTTAAGATATGTAAAATAGTACCGCATAGACAGTAGCCCCTGATGCTCGGTTCGGTGTTCGGAAAGAAAAGCCGAACTGAGGATCTAAGAAGATATACGCAGGAGTCTAACAAAAATATGTCAATGTGGGAATGCAGGCTGCGCTGCTGACCTCTGCCGCACTGACTGTGGAGGTCAATTCCTTGAAGCAGAGCCTCGAGCGGTCTGAGATCGAGCTCGGCCGTGCCAAGAAGCAGCTCGAAGACAAGGAAGGTGAGGAACACCTTATTAAAGTTGTACCTTATGGAAAAGGATTTGGTTGCAAGAAAAAATGACAAGAATAACGTGGGTACTCCAGGGGCTACGAACGAGGTGGCGACCCTGAAGGAGGCGGTGTCCGCGGCCGAATGCAATGCGGCCGCGGAACGCGCCGAGCGAGAGAAGTCGGAGGCGCGGGTGGCGGAGGTACGGCAAGAGCTCCAGGCTCTCGTGGAAAAACACGAGAGTTTGGAGCGTGACTCGAAGACTCGAGAATCCGAGCTTGCGTTGGCTCTTGAGAGTGCCAAAGCCGCTAAGGCCGAAGCCCAAAAGGCCCTCAAGGAAATCGAGGCAGTAAAGAAGATAGCGGCGGGTAAGGCATTCTTCATGCAAAGCAAGCATGTAAAAGTGAATTACCTGTTACTTACCCGAATTCGGAGCTCTCCAGGAGCGTTCGCAGATCTGCCCCGTAGCGTGTCCGATGCTGCCGCTTTCTACAGAGCTGAGAAGGGGAGCTCGACGGAGAAGGTGTTCTGCTCTCAGTATGCTGAGGCCGGACATCCGGTGCCCCTGAGCGACCAGCTGAAGCAGCTGGTCGAGCTCCACAAGGTGGTCGAACAGGCCATGAAGGGCCTCATAGTTCGGCTGTGGCCCAAAGAAGCCATGCCTAGGAGCTACTTCGGTCTGGTGCAGCGGCTGGTGGACGCCTGTCCATGGGTTGACGTCATCAAGCACTCCACCTGCATTGAAGGTGCCCGTCGGGCCCTTGCCCGCGCTAAGGTGCACTGGGGCAAGATGGACGCTGAGAAGCTTGTGACGGACGCGCCACCGCCGGGCAAGGAGTATCGCACGCCCGAGATGTATTATAAGGGTGTCCTGAAGGGTGCCCGCATTATTGCGGGTGAATGCTCCAAAGATGTAATTTTTTAGTAGACTCGCATTTTGTTATCCTGTGCGCTGAAAACTTTGTTCATATGCGCTAAGCAACGCTTGTTAATTTAAAATATTACCTTTTGTTCGATCGTTTATCAAATCTGAGAGATGGCAAGTCGTTGGCTTCGGCCCCCATGCCACGAGTGCTGGGGTGTTCGGGATAAACTTCAGCGCTCTTCTTCCCATTTTTGGGTCCTTCTAGGGAGGCGCTCAACACAATGAACGAGGCAACCAGACTTATAATGCTTGAACACTCTCACTTAGCCATAGAATTCTATAATTTTAAATTTCGGCAAAGCCCCTAGTGTTCGGAAGGCCGAATTCGGGGCGCTATCCACGCCTGGGCCGGACAAAGCCGGTTCCTCGCTCTAAGCGGCATAAGTCTTTAGGGACTCGAAAAAACCTCTCAAACAGCGACCGGCTCTCACCCTATCATGACGATCAGTTTTAGCTTTCTCCACTGAGGTGCTCACCCAGCTCAACTAGGACACAATCGCAGTGGTTCTCCCAGTGCTACCTTAGCCGATATAACGGAACGTAAGGTACCAAAACATGGGAGCCGGGAAACCCAACTATTGACCCAAGACATGATTCGGAGCCGATGCATATAATGCTATAAGTTCGGGGTGCCGCACTTGTGAAAGTGTTCAGACTTATCACACCATAATATGGGGAACTTAAGCCCCTGGTGTATTTAGCCGTACCAAAGTGTACGGATGCAACATGTCATAAGTGAACATATGTATAAAAAAGGAATGCAATGGTAGGCAAAAAGCGATGCATTGTTTATTCAAAAAATACTGCCATGAATGCAGAATGATACAAATAGTGCGATAAGCAAGGGTTGGGACTATTTAACATGTCCCCCTCTAGGGGTAGGCTGCGGAATGGTGTATAAAACAGGTATAATGCTCGTAATGGAGACCACCTGGATACTCGTCGTAGCTTTTTTGCTTCCCTGGCTGTTGTATCATGAGTTCGGCGGGTCTACTGCCGGACAGGGCTTTTGGTAAACGGAGTCCCGAGGATAAGAAAAACAAGAAGAAAAAAGGATGACACATTTGGGAGCCCCTGGTGTGGTTGAGCCGCACTCTGGGCCTGCCGTGGTCGTGCCCCTCCCCCCTATGCCCATGGTATCTCCAGAGCGTAGTGATGTACGCGTGGTACTGGTCTCGCGATTTTGCGAGGGCTAGGGTTGGGGCCGCATTGCTATGCGTGCTCGGAACGTGCCAGGTGGTCTTGTTGTAGGTTACTCCGGGTGCGCTTGACGGTGTCTGGTTGCTTAGTAGCCGGACTCGAGAATTGCCTTAAGAGGCTACTCTGAACTTCCGCCGCGAGGGCCGCTGTATGCTCCTCCGTTCGGAGAGAGCGTTCGGTGTTTCCGTTGACCGTGATGACTCCTTGAGGGCCTGGCATCTTGAGCTTGAGGTAGGCGTAGTGCGGCACCGCATTGAACTTTGCAAATGCGGTTCTTCCGAGCAGTGCATGATAGCCGCTGCGGAATGGGACTATGTCGAAGATTAACTCCTCGCTTCGGAAGTTATCCGGGGATCCGAAGACCACTTCAAGTGTAACTGAGCCTGTACAATTGGCCTCTACACGTGGTATGACACCTTTGAAGGTTGTCTTTGTGGGTTTTAATCCTTGAGGGGTCTATGCCCATCTTGTGCACTGTATCCTGATAAAGCAGGTTCAGGCTGCTGCCGCCGTCCATCAGGACTCTAGTGAGGTGAAATCCGTCGACGATTGGGTCTAGAACCAATGCAGCAAATCCGCCGTGGCGGATGCTGGTGGGGTGGTCCCTTCGATCCAAAGTGATCGGGCAAGAGGACCATGGATTGAACTTTGGGACGACTAGCTTCATCGCGTATACGTCCCTGAGCGCACGCTTCCGCTCCCCTTTGGGTATGTGGGTTGCGTATATCAAGTTCACCGTCCGCACTTGTGGGGGGAAACCCTTCTGTCCTCTATTGTTCGGCGGCCGGGTCTCTTCCTCGTCATCGCTATGCAGCCCCTTGTCATTGTTTTCGGCAATTAACTTGCCTGCCTGCTTGAATACCCAACAATCCCTGTTGGTGTGATTGGCTGGTGAGGGAGTCCTGGACTAGGGGGTGTCTGGATAGCCGAACTATCATCATCGGCCGGACTCCAAGACTATGAAGATACAAGATTGAAGACTTCGTCCCGTGTCCGGATGGGACTTTCCTTGGCGTGGAAGGCAAGCTTGGCGATACGGATATGTAGATCTCCTACCATTGTAACCGACTCTATGTAACCCTAGCCCTCTCCGGTGTTTATATAAACCGGATGGCTTTAGTCCGTAGGACGAACAACAATCATACCATAGGCTAGCTTCTAGGGTTTAGCCTCCTTGATCTCGTGGTAGATCTACTCTTGTAACACACATCATCAATATTAATCAAGCAGGACGTAGGGTTTTACCTCCATCAAGAGGGCCCGCACCTGGGTAAAACATCGTGTCCCTTGTCTCCTGTTACCATCCGCCTAGACGCATAGTTCGGGACCCCCTACCCGAGATCCACCAGTTTTGACACCGACATTGGTGCTTTCATTGAGAGTTCCTCTGTGCCGTCGCAATCAGGAAGGATGCCTTTTACCGTCTTTAAAGACGGCGCCGTCTTCAAGGGAGCTTTGGCCGCCGGCCATGTCGGAAATATGCCCTAGAGGCAATAATAAAAGTATTATTATATTTAATTGTTCATGATAATTGTCTTTTATTCATGCTATAACTGTATTATCCGGAAATCGTAATACACGTGTGAATACTTAGACCACACTATGTCCCTGGTAAGCCTCTAGTTGACCAGCTCGTTGTGATCAACAGATAGTCATGGTTTCCTGACTATGGACATTGGATGTCGTTGATAACGGGATCACATCATTAGGAGAATGATGTGATGGACAAGACCCAATCCTAAGCATAGCATAAAAGATCGTGTAGTTCGTTTTGCTAGAGCTTTGCAAGTGTCAAGTATCTCTTCCTTCGACCATGAGATCGTGTAACTCCCGGATACCGTAAGAGTGCCTTGGGTGTATCAAACGTCACAACGTAACTGGGTGACTATAAAGGTGCATTACAGGTATCTCCGAAAGTAGCTGTTGGGTTGACACGGATCGAGACTGGGATTTGTCACTCCGTATGACGGAGAGGTATCTCTGGGCCCACTCGGTAATGCATCATCATATTGAGCTCAATGTGACCAAGGTGTTGGACACGGGATCATGCATTACGGTACGAATAAAGTGACTTGCCGGTAACGAGACTGAACAAGGTATTGGGATACCGACGATCGAGTCTCGGGCAAGTAACGTACCGATTGACAAAGGGAATTGCATACAGGGTTTGATCGAATCCTCGACATCGTGGTTCATCCGGTGAAAACATCGAGGAGCATGTGGGAGCCATCATGGGTATCCAGATCCCGCTGATGGTTATTGACTGAGAGCGTCTCGGTCATGTCTACATGTCTCCCGAACCCGTAGGGTCTACACACTTAAGGTTCGGTGACGCTAGGGTTATGAAGATATGTATATGCAGAAATCCGAATGTTGTTCGGAGTCCCGGATGAGATCCCGGACGTCACGAGGAGTTCCAGAATGGTCCGGAGGTAAAGAATTATATATAGGAAGTGCTATTTCGGGCATCGGGACAAGTTTCGGGGTTATCGGTATTGTACCGGGACCACAGGAAGGGTCCCGGGGGTCCACCGGGTGGGGCCACCTGTCCCGGGGGGCCACATGGGCTGTAGGGGGTGCGCCTTGGCCATCATGGGCCAAGGGCACCAGCCCCTATAGGCCCATGCGCCTAGGGTTTCCCCCTAGGAGGAGTCCTAGTGGTGGAAGGCACCCCTAGGTGCCTTGGGGGGGGAGGGAAACCTCCCCTAGGCCGCCGCCCCCCTAGTAGATCTCATCTACTAGGGCCGGCGCCCCCCTGGCACCCCTATATATAGTGGGGGAGAGGAGGGACTTCATACACCAGCCCCTGGCGCCTCCTCCTTCCCCCGTTACGTCTCTCCCTCGTAGTCTCGGCGAAGCCCTGCTGCTGTGACGCCCTGCATCCACCACCACGCCGTCGTGCTGCTGGATCTTCATCAACCTCTCCTTCCCCCTTGCTGGATCAAGAAGGAGAAGACGTCTCCCGTCCCGTACGTGTGTTGAACGCGGAGGTGTCGTCCGTTCGGCGCTGGTCATCGGTGATTTGGATCACGTCGAGTACGACTACATCATCACCTTGCAAGCTTCCGCACGCGATCTACAAGTGGTATGTAGATGCAAACTCTCTCCCTAGACTCGTTGCTTAGATGAACTCATAGATGGATCTTGGTGAAACCGTAGGAAAAATTTTAATTTTCTGCAACGTTCCCCAACAGTGGCATCATGAGCTAGGTCTATGCGTAGTTCTCTTTGCACGAGTAGAACACAATTTTGTTGTGGGCGTGGATTTTGTCATCTTACTTGCCTCTACTAGTCTTTTCTTGCTCAACGGTATTGTGGGATGAAGCGGCCCGGACCAACCTTACACGTACACTTACGTGAGACCGGTTCCACCGACTGACATGCACAAGTTGCATAAGGTGGCTGGCGGGTGTCTGTCTCTCCCACCTTAGTTGGAGCGGAATCGATGAACAGGGCCCTTATGAAGGGTAAATAGAAGTTGACAAAATCACGTTGTGGTGATTCGTAGGTAAGAAAACGTTCTTGCTAGAACCCAATTACAGCCACGTAAAAGATGCAACAACAATTAGAGGACGTCTAACTTGTTTTTGCAGCGATTGATCATGTGATGTGATATGGCCAGAAGTTGTGATGAATGATGAATTGTGATGTATGAGATCATGTTCTTTGTAATAGGATTCACGACTTGCATGTCGATGAGTATGACAACCGGCAGGAGCCATAGGAGTTGTCATTATTTTTTGTATGACCTGCGTGTCATTGAATAACGTCATGTAAACTACTTTACTTTATTGCTAAACGTTAGTCATAGAAGTAGAAGTAGTCGTTGGCGTGACAACTTCATGAAGACACGATGATGGAGATCATGATGATGGAGATCATGGTGTCAAGCCGGTGACAAGATGATCATGGAGCCCCGAAGATGAAGATCAATGGAGCTATATGATATTGGCCATATCATGTCACAACTATATAATTGCATGTGATGTTTATTATATATTATGCATCTTGTTTACTTAGGACGACGGTAGTAAATAAGATGATCCCTTATAAAATTTCAAGAAGTGTTCTCCCCTAACTATGCACCGTTGCTACAGTTCGTCGTTTCCAAGCACCACGTGATGATCGGGTGTGATGGATTCTTACGTTCACATACAACGGGTGTAAGACAGTTTTACACAGCGAAAACACTTAGGGTTAACTTGACGAGCCTAGCATGTGCAGACATGGCCTCGGAACACGGAGACCGAAAGGTCGAACACGAGTCGTATGGAAGATACGATCAACATGAAAATGTTCACCGACGATGACTAGTCCGTCTCACGTGATGATCGGACACGGACTAGTCGACTCGGATCGTGTAACACTTAGATGACTAAAGGGATGTCTAATCTAAGTGGGAGTTCATAATTTGATTAGAACTTTATTATCATGAACTTAGTCTAAAACCTTTGCAAATATGTCTTGTAGATCAATGGCCAACGCTAATGTCAACATGAACTTCAACGCGTTCCTAGAGAAAACCAAGCTGAAAGATGATGGCAGCAACTATACGGACTGGGTCCGGAACCTGAGGATCATCCTCATAGCTGCCAGGAAACAATATGTTCTAGAAGGACCGCTAGGTGACGCTCCCGTCCCAGAGAACCAAGACATTATGAATGCTTGGCAGTCTCGCGCTGATGATTACTCCCTCGTTCAGTGCGGCATGCTTTACAGCTTAGAACCGGGGCTCCAAAAGCGTTTTGAGCATCACGGAGCATATGAGATGTTCGAAGAGCTGAAACTAGTTTTTCAAGCTCATGCCCGGGTCGAGAGATATGATGTCTCCGACAAGTTCTACAGTTGTAAGATGGAGGAGAACAGTTCTGTCAGTGAGCACATCCTGAAGATGTCTGGGTTGCACAACCGTATGACCCAGCTGAACATTAACCTCCCAGATGAGGCGGTCATTGACAGAATCCTCCAGTCGCTCCCACCAAGCTACAAGAGCTTTGTGATGAACTACAACATGCAGGGGATGGAAAAGACCATTCCTGAAGTGTTCTCGATGCTGAAGTCAGCAGAGGCTGAAATCAAGAAAGAACATCAAGTGTTGATGGTCAATAAGACCACTAAGTTCAAGAAGGGCAAGGGTAAGAAGAACTTCAAGAAGGACGGCAAAGATGTTGCTGCGCCTGGTAAGCCAGTTACCGGGAAGAAGTCAAAGAATGGACCCAAGCCTGAGACTGAGTGCTTTTATTGCAAGGGGAAGGGTCACTGGAAGCAGAACTGCCCCAAATACTTAGCGGATAAGAAGGCCGGCAACACCAAAGGTATATTTGATATACATGTGATTGATGTGTACCTTACCAGTAATCGTAGTAACTCCTGGGTATTTGATACCGGTGCTGTTGCTCATATTTGTAACTCACAGCAGGAGCTGCGGAATAAAAGGAGACTGGCAAAGGACGAGGTGACGATGCGCGTCGGGAATGGTTCCAGAGTCGATGTGATCGCCGTCGGCACGCTGCCTCTACATTTACCTACGGGATTAGTTTTGAACCTTAATAATTGTTATTTAGTGCCAAGTTTGAGCATGAACATTGTATCAGGATCTCGTTTAATACGAGATGGCTACTCATTTAAGTCTGAGAATAATGGTTGTTCGATTTATATGAGAGATATGTTTTATGGTCATGCTCCGATGGTCAATGGTTTATTCTTAATGAATCTCGAGCGTAATATTACACATGTTCATAGTGTAGATGCCAAAAGATTTAAAGTTGATAACGATAGTCCCACATACTTGTGGCACTGCCGCCTTGGTCACATTGGTGTCAAGCGCATGAAGAAGTTCCATGCCGATGGACTTTTAGAGTCTCTTGATTATGAATCGTTTGACACGTGCGAACCATGCCTCTTGGGCAAAATGACCAAGACTCCGTTCTCCGGAACAATGGAGCGAGCAACCAACTTGTTGGAAATCATACATACCGATGTGTGCGGTCCAATGAGCGTTGAGGCTCGCGGAGGATATCGTTATGTTCTCACTCTCACAGATGACTTGAGTAGATATGGGTATGTCTACTTAATGAAACACAAGTCTGAGACCTTTGAAAAGTTCAAGGAATTTCAGAATGAGGTGGAGAATCAACGTGACCGAAAGATAAAATTCTTACGATCAGATCGTGGAGGAGAATACTTAAGTCACGAATTTGGTACACACTTAAAGAAATGTGGAATCGTTTCACAGCTCACGCCGCCTGGAACACCTCAGCGAAGCGGTGTGTCCGAACGTCGTAATCGCACTCTATTGGATATGGCGCGGTCTATGATGTCTCTTACCGATTTACCGCTATCATTTTGGGGATACGCTCTAGAGACAGCTACATTCACTTTAAATAGGGCACCGTCTAAATCCGTTGAGACGACACCGTATGAATTATGGTTTGGCAAGAAACCTAAGTTGTCGTTTCTAAAAGTTTGGGGATGCGAAGCTTATGTCAAGAAACTTCAACCTGAAAAGCTCGAACCCAAGTCGGAAAAATGCGTATTCATAGGATACCCTAAGGAAACTGTAGGGTATACCTTCTACTTAAGATCCGAAGGCAAGATCTTTGTTGCCAAGAACGGATGCTTTCTGGAAAAAGAGTTTCTCTCGAAAGAAGTAAGTGGGAGGAAAGTAGAACTCGATGAAGTACTACCTCTTGAGCGGGATAGTGACGCAGCACAGGAAACCGTTCCTGTGATGCCCACACCAACTGAAGAGGAAAACCATGATAATGATCAAGGTACTTCGGATCAAGTTACTGCTGAACTTCGTAGGTCCACAAGGACACGTTCCGCACCAGAGTGGTACGGCAACCCTGTCCTGGAAATCATGTTGTTAGACAACAATGAACCTTCGAACTATGAAGAAGCAATGGCGGGCCTGGATTCCAACAAATGGCTTGAAGCCATGAAATCCGAGATAGAATCCATGTATGAAAACAAAGTATGGACTTTGACAGACTTGCCCGATGATCGGCGAGCGATAGAAAACAAATGGATCTTTAAGAAGAAGACGGAAGCGGATGGTAATGTTACCATCTATAAAGCTCGACTTGTCGCTAAGGGTTATCGACAGGTTCAAGGGATTGACTACGATGAGACATTCTCTCCCGTAGCGAAGCTAAAGTCCGTCCGAATCATGTTAGCAATTGCCGCATACTATGATTATGAGATATGGCAGATGGACGTCAAAACAGCATTCCTTAACGGACATCTTAAGGAAGAACTGTATATGATGCAGCCGGAAGGTTTTGTCGATCCTCGGAACGCTAACAAAGTATGCAAGCTCCAGCGATCCATTTATGGACTGGTGCAAGCATCTCGGAGTTGGAACATTCGCTTTGATGAGATGATCAAAGCGTTTGGGTTTATGCAGACTTATGGAGAAGCCTGCGTTTACAAGAAAGTGAGTGGGAGCTCTGTAGCATTTCTCATATTATATGTAGATGACATACTCCTGATGGGAAATAATATAGAATTTCTGGACAGCATTAAGGCCTACTTGAATAAGTGTTTTTCAATGAAGGAACTTGGAGAAGCTGCTTATATATTAGGCATCAAGATCTATAGAGATAGATCGAGACGCCTCATAGGTCTTTCACAAAGCACATACCTTGATAAGATTTTGAAGAGATTCAGAATGGATCAGTCCAAGAAGGGGTTCTTGCCTATGTTACAAGGTATGAGACTAAGCTCAGCTCAGTCACCGACCACGGCAAAAGATAAAGAAGAGATGAGTGTCATCCCCTATGCTTCAGCCATAGGATCTATTATGTATGCCATGCTGTGTACCAGACCCGATGTAAACCTTGCCGTAAGTTTGGTAGCAAGATACCAAAGTAATCCCGGCAAGGAACACTAGACAGCGGTCAAGAATATCCTGAAGTACCTGAAAAGGACAAAGGACATGTTTCTCGTTTATGGAGGAGACGAAGAGCTCATCGTAAAAGGTTATGTCGACGCTAGCTTCGACTCAGATCTGGATGACTCTAAGTCACAAACCGGATACGTGTATATGTTGAATGGTGGAGCAGAAAGCTGGTGCAGCTGCAAGCAGAGCGTCGTGGCGGGATCTACGTGTGAAGCGGAGTACATGGCAGCCTCGGAGGCAGCACATGAAGCGATTTGGGTGAAGGAGTTCATCACCGACCTAGGAGTCATACCCAATGCGTCGGGGCCGATCAAACTCTTCCGTGACAACACTGGAGCAATTGCCCTCGCAAAGGAGCCCAGGTTTCACAAGAAGACCAGGCACATCAAGCGTCGTTTCAACTCCATCCGTGAAAATGTTCAAGATGGAGACATAGAGATTTGCAAAGTGCACACGGATCTGAATGTCGCAGATCCGCTGACTAAACCTCTCTCGCGTGCAAAACATGATCAACACCAGAACTCTATGGGTGTTCGATTCATCACAATGTAACTAGATTGGTGACTCTAGTGCAAGTGGGAGACTATTGGAAATATGCCCTAGAGGCAATAATAAAAGTATTATTATATTTCATTGTTCATGATAATTGTCTTTTATTCATGCTATAATTGTATTATCCGGAAATCGTAATACACGTGTGAATACTTAGACCACACTATGTCCCTGGTAAGCCTCTAGTTGACCAGCTCGTTGTGATCAACAGATAGTCATGGTTTCCTGACTATGGACATTGGATGTCGTTGATAACGGGATCACATCATTAGGAGAATGATGTGATGGACAAGACCCAATCCTAAGCATAGCATAAAAGATCGTGTAGTTCGTTTTGCTAGAGCTTTGCAAGTGTCAAGTATCTCTTCCTTCGACCATGAGATCGTGTAACTCCCGGATACTGTAAGAGTGCCTTGGGTGTATCAAACGTCACAACGTAACTGGGTGACTATAAAGGTGCATTACAGGTATCTCCGAAAGTAGCTGTTGGGTTGACACGGATCGAGACTGGGATTTGTCACTCCGTATGACGGAGAGGTATCTCTGGGCCCACTCGGTAATGCATCATCATATTGAGCTCAATGTGACCAAGGTGTTGGACACGGGATCATGCATTACGGTACCAGTAAAGTGACTTGCCGGTAACGAGACTGAACAAGGTATTGGGATACCGACGATCGAGTCTCGGGCAAGTAACGTACCGATTGACAAAGGGAATTGCATACAGGGTTTGATCGAATCCTCGACATCGTGGTTCATCCGGTGACAATATCGAGGAGCATGTGGGAGCCATCATGGGTATCCAGATCCCGCTGATGGTTATTGACTGAGAGCGTCTCGGTCATGTCTACATGTCTCCCGAACCCGTAGGGTCTACACACTTAAGGTTCAGTGACGCTAGGGTTATGAAGATATGTATATGCAGAAATCCGAATGTTGTTCGGAGTCCCGGATGAGATCCCGGACATCACGAGGAGTTCCGGAATGGTCCGGAGGTAAAGAATTATATATAGGAAGTGCTATTTCGGGCATCGGGACAAGTTTCGGGGTTATCGGTATTGTACCGGGACCACAGGAAGGGTCCCGGGGGTCCACCGGGTGGGGCCACCTGTCCCGGGGGGCCACATGGGCTGTAGGGGGTGCGCCTTGGCCATCATGGGCCAAGGGCACCAGCCCCTATAGGCCCATGCGCCTAGGGTTTCCCCCTAGGAGGAGTCCTAGTGGTGGAAGGCACCCCTAGGTGCCTTGGGGGGGAGGGAAACCTCCCCTAGGCCGCCGCCCCCCTAGTAGATCTCATCTACTAGGGCCGGCTCCCCCCCTGGCACCCCTATATATAGTGGGGGAGAGGAGGGACTTCATACACCAGCCCCTGGCGCCTCCTCCTTCCCCCGTTACGTCTCCCCCTCGTAGTCTCGGCGAAGCCCTGCTGCTGTGACGCCCTGCATCCACCACCACGCCGTCGTGCTGCTGGATCTTCATCAACCTCTCCTTCCCCCTTACTGGATCAAGAAGGAGGAGACGTCTCCCGTCCCGTACGTGTGTTGAACGCGGAGGTGCCGTCCGTTCGGCGCTGGTCATCGGTGATTTGGATCACGTCGAGTACGACTACATCATCACCTTGCAAGCTTCCGCACGCGATCTACAAGTGGTATGTAGATGCAAACTCTCTCCCTAGACTCGTTGCTTAGATGAACTCATAGATGGATCTTGGTGAAACCGTAGGAAAAATTTTAATTTTCTGCAACGTTCCCCAACAGGCCAAACTATCCGGTAGGTGGTTTTCTTATGACCGCCTGTCCGGCCACCGCTTCGACGATGACCTCTCAGGTCATCAAAAGAGATCTTCACGTCAGCTCGGAATTCGCCGAGCAGCTAGATCCGATTGAGCTCTCCTCCGTAAACGAGCTCTTGGATCGCATCGCTGCCCTGGGAGTCGCTACAGACTACGATCAGATTGGTCTTAAAACCGATCTGAGAGAAGTTAACTCTCCCCAGGCTACCCACCATGTTGTTGTGGTAGAGGAACAATGCGGCGACTCTTCTATGTTAAAAACCAGCTATGTCCGGATTCCCGATCCCTCCATGCCGGATTCCCGCGGAGGGATGGACGTCAATCAAATACTGAACCTAAAGTCAGGCATCGGACCAGATTTGTTGGAAGGCATCCAACAAACCAAGCTTCCAAATCCAGAAACTTCTTGTCCTTTGAGCCTCAGATCGGGCGGGGTTCTGAACTTAATTCCACCCGCCCACCCAAACATAAGCGATCTATCTCAAATACGGCAAGAGCCCGATGAAACAGTACATCATTACTGGCCAGATTCCTCCTGGTTATGAACAGGATAAAGGACTGCCGTGAGGAAAGCGTGATTTCAATTTTTTGCAACAATTGCACGGACAAGGGAATCATAAACGCCATAAGTCGTCGCGAAGTTACACGCTTCGCCGACCTAGCGACCATTGTACAAAAATACTGTGCGATGGAGAGCGCCTGGAAAACCGAAACCAGGTTTTGGGACAATTCGGCCCTGAATACAACCCCAGCCAAAATAAAAGGGTGCGTAATACTCAAGCACCTGGATTAAAAACCAAAAATCAAAAACACCCTAAAGGGCACGGAACCGTACTGGAGGGATGGCTCAACGGACCCTGCAAAATCCACAGTACGGAGGGCGCCACTCCAACACATAGCCTTCGAGCATGTTGGATACTACGGCAGGTGGCCAAAAGTGGCGAAGGCTTTCTAGCCCTGGACAACCAGCCCAACAGTACCAGTACGGTATTAACAGTCTTCGAGACTTTCGCATCAAATAACATGCGGAAGCGAACAATCCGCAGCCTCGCCGAAGTCTACCAAGTAGCAACAACGAATCCATGGAGCGACACAGCTATCACCTTCAATGCCAGCGATGAACCTAAATTCCGAACAGCTCGAGCACCAGCCGCATTGGTCCTCAGTCCGATAGTGGACGGCTTTCGTCTTACCAAGGTACTCATGGATGGCGGCAGCGGATTAAACCTCATCTATGAGGAAACCCTTCAAAAAATGGAAATTGACTGGAGCCCCATTGAGCGAAGTAGCACAACCTTCAGGGGAATAATCCCTAGTCGAGAAGTACGCTGCACAGGAAAAATCACACTAGACGTAGTGTTCGGCTCGCCGGACAACTACAGGTCCGAAGAGGTCACGTTCCATGTGGCCCCATTCGGCAGCGGATATCACGCCTTGTTAGGGCGAGAGGCATTCACAATCTTCCAAGCTATACCCCATTACGGGTACATGAAGCTCAAAATGCCCGGGCCCAATGTAATAATCACTCTCGTTAGTGATCCAGATATAGAACTCCGCGCTGAAAATAAGACGGCCGCACTGGCCCTAGAGGCATTATCCGAAGCCCTAGCGGCAGAGGAACTCACTGCGCTGTGCTCCATGGTGGATAGGGATGATGTGATACTCGATAAGAGGTCTAAGTCCACCTCTTTTAAACCAGCAGACGAAATAGTCAAATTCCAGGTCCATCCAACGGACCCCACAAAGACGGCCTCCATTGGGGCACAATTAAATCCTGATGTAGAAGTCGCACTACGAGAATTCCTTCGGGAAAATTGGGACATTTTTGCCTGGCACCCTTCAGATATGCCAGGAATCCTGCGCAGGCTGGCAGAGCATAGCCTAAATATCCTAAAAGGATTCAAGCCAGTCAAACAGGCTCTTCGGCGATTTTCCGAACCCAAAAGACAGGCAATGGGAGAGGAGCTACCCAAACTCTTAGAAGCCGGTTTCATCAGAGATATAAAACATCCGGACTGGCTAGCCAACCTGGTAATGGTACCAAAAAAGGACAAATCATGGCGCCTTTGTGTCGATTTCAAAGACCTTAACAAGGCCAGTCCAAAGGACCCTTTCCCTCTCCCTCGCATCGACCAAATCATCGATGCTAACGCAAGGCACGATTCATTGTGCTTCCTCGACGCATACTCCGGATACCATCAAATCAAGATGGCTGAAAAAGACCAGGATGCAACGGCATTTATTACTCCATATGGACCATTCTGCTTCAACACAATGCCCTTCGGACTCAAAAATGCCGGCGCAACATATCAGCGCATGATTCAGACATGTCTGGCCACCCAGATAGGCAAAACAGTAGAGGCATACGTAGACGATGTGGTCGTCAAGACCAAACACGTCAAAACTCTAGTAGACGACTTGAGGGTGACATTCGACAACCTCCAAGCATATGACATTAAGCTCAACATGGAAAAATGTGTTTTCGGCATGCCAGCCGAAAAGCTCTTGGGCTTCATTGTATTCGGTAGAGGAATTGAAGCAAACCCAGCCAAGATTCGAGCTTTGTCACAATTGGATATCTCAAAAGACCTCAAGCAAATACAAAAACTAACTGGATGCGTGGCGGCTCTAAGCCGCTTCATCTTCCGTTTAGGAGAAAAGGCACTGCCCCTCTATCGCCTCCTGCTGCGCACCGAACATTTCAAATGGACGGATGCTGCCACGGCCGGACTCGAAGAAATTAAGGTCGTATTGGCAACAAATCCGGTCCTGGCCATGCCCAACCTGGGCGAACCGATGTTGTTATATATCGCAGCAACACATCAAGTTGTCAGCGCGGTACTCGTCGTCGAACGAGAAACAGAAGGGCACAAATTCCCTCTTCAAAAACCAGTGTACTACGTATCCACTATCTTAACTCCATGCAAGTCCCAGTACCCACACTATCAAAAGATAGCGTATGCGGTGTTCATGGCATCCCAGAAGCTGCGACACTACTTTCAAGAGTGTTCCATAACGGTGGCCTCCGAAGTACCTCTCAACGACATTATAAACAATCGCGATGCGACGGGCAGGATTGCAAAATGGGCCATTGAGCTCTTACCATTTGATATAACCTACAAACCACGGCGAGCTATCAAGTCACAAGTTCTGGCTGACTTCATCGCCGAATGGACCGAAGCCGAACTCCCTAAAGAGTATGGCACATACTCCAATTGGATCATGCATTTTGACGGCTCCAAAATGTTGGCTGGCTTGGGGGCTGGCATCATCTTGACGTCCCCAACCGGAGACACAGTCCAATACGTGCTTCAAATAATGTACACGGACTCCAACAATGCAGCCGAATACGAGGCCCTTCTACATGGCCTCCGGATGGCAATCTCCATGGGTATTCAACGCCTAGAGGTGCGCGGGGATTCAAACCTCGCAATATCCCAAGTAAATGGAGACTTTGACGCCAAGGATCCGAAAATGGCAGCCTACCGTAACGCCGTCCTAAAAATGTCAGTCCGGTTCGAAGGACTCGAATTTCACCATGTAGCCCGGGATAATAACCAGGCAGCAGACGTGTTGGCACGCATCGGTGCAAAACGCGACGTCGTCCCTCCAAACATCTTCCTGGAGCAGCTCTTTAAGTCATCTGTATTATGGGAAGAGGAGTCGGGAAATAACAATCCGGAACCAACTGCATCACCTAACGCAGAACATTCTGACACAATCGATGGCTTAGCCAACGAAATAATAGATTCAGCCCACGAAATACTGGCAGTAATTGCCCCATGGACGGAACCATTCCTAGCCTACTTAATCAGGTAGGAACTTCCCGAAGACCAAAATGAGGCCCGCTGCATAGTTCGGCAATCTAAAGCCTACAAGGTCCATGAGGGAGAACCTTATAAGAAAAGCACAACCGGAGTCCTTCAAAGGTGTATCTCCGAAGAGGAAGGGCGAAATCTCCTGGCTGAAATTCACGCCGGACTCGGCGGGCACCACGCCGCCGCCCGGGCCCTTGTAGGCAAGGCCTTCCGTACAGGATTTTATTGGCCGACCGCCCGGGCAGATGCTCAGGACTTAGTCCAACGATGCGTCGGTTGCCAGCTCTTTGCTAATCAGAGCCACATGCCACCCACCGCCCTCAAAACTATACCCATTACTTGGCCGTTCACGGTCTGGGGGCTTGACATGGTTGGACCCCTTAAAGGGGGAACCCACAAGCACAAATACTTATTGGTCATGGTGGACAAATTCACCAAATGGATAGAGGCCAAGCCGGTTAAAACGGCAGAATCTGGACCTGTGATAGACTTCATATTCGGGGTAGTACACCGTTTTGGCATCCCCCAGAGCATCATCACTGATAACGGGACGAATTTCACGGCCGACGAGGTTAAGCTCGACTACGCTTCAGTCTACCACCCTCAAACTAATGGTCAAGTGGAACGAGCAAATGGTCTAATCATGAGCGGCATCAAACCCAGATTAGTGCGGTCCCTCACGGAATCTAACACGCACTGGGTAGAGGAGCTCGACTCCGTACTCTGGGGGCTGCGGACCACGCCAAACCGCACAACCGGATTCACACCATTTTTTATGGTATACGGCGCTGAGGCAGTTTGCCTTGCGATATAATTCATGACTCACCTCGCGTGCGCATGTACGAGGAAATAGAAGCCAAGTTGGATCGGCAGGACAGTTTGGACGCTTTAGAGGAGGAGCGCGACGTGGCAAAATCCCGTTCCACATTCTATCAACAGCAGGCTCGAAGATATCAAAGCAGAGAAGTACGGGCCAAAACTTACAATGTTGGCGAGCTAGTTCTACGCCTGCCAGACAAGAAAAAAGACAAACTTAAGCCCAAATGGGAAGGTCCCTTCATCATCGACCAAGTCCTTACCGGCAGTGCATACCGTCTATGCAACACATCTGACAACCGACTCAAGCCAAACCCATGGAACGCAGCCCGTCTCCGAAGATTTTACGCCTAGCGCCGGACTCAGGGTTCGTCTCCTTCCTCCGTCCACCTTTCATGTTTTTTCGCTGTCTTTGTTTTCCCTCCTTTTTCCTCCCTCTTTCAGTACAAACCTCTTGAGGGCTAATCTGCGCTTTGTTCGCACTCACTCGATGTGCTACTTGCACTCGTTATACCTGGGGGCTTCTTTAACAGAAGCTTATTTATATGGGCTTCATGCCCACCACATGTGTCACACTTCCGCATGTACCTTTTGATCACCATTATATGCATCGATATGACTTAAGTTTTGGCCAAGCCGGGTTGCCTGGCTCCTGTGCTTACCCCTACGTTCCCGATTGTTCGGCTAGGAGGTAAAGGGAGCACCTCTGCGATTGTTACTGTCGGGTCAGCCGGATGTGTACCTCAGACTGGGTGAAGCCAAAGGCTAGCGTTCTTAAGGGAATATTCGGTCGGTGACCTGAAATATGATTTATTACTTACTTATTTATCTCCCCCCAGATGCTTTTTCTGCTATTTTTGCAGTCCGGACATGCACTTTAGTGCATGCCTCCCAGGGAAAGGAACCCTTAATGGAACTATTCTCCCTGGAAGATGTTTCTTACTAACCATGTAATATAACATAGCTAGTTGGGCACTTGTCTGATAAAGCAATTATGACCCCTACGCCTTGTCTCCATGCATGCCCAGGTTCTTTTATAATCGTAAGGGTATTCGGACACACTCCGGACTGTTGGGTCCCGAGGTTGAAGCGAAAAGGTCCGCAAAGGCAAACGATCTACAATCCGGCTAGAAGGCATTTTACATGTCATTTTAAAATTACATCATCAAACAGACTGATTGTACTCCTCTTCAATCCCATCTAACAGGCTGTCTAATTTACAGTCCTGTTGGGAATATTTCGCAGCCAACTCTACTTGGCCGTACATCAGGCTCACAGGGATCTCCTTCCCATCGGGCCCCACAGGTCCGACCTCGGCCATGTGGTTTGGGTCAGCCTTCGGGTACCGCGTCTTCACCATGGCCCAGGCCTCCCTGGCGCCTTGACGGCAGGCCGATATCTTCCACAGACGGAGACACCGCCGTACTCCCTGAAGCTTCTCAGCAAGCCCTCCAAGACCCTCGGGTAGGGAGACGGAAGGCCATAAGGCCTGAACGACGGCGCTCATCGCCTGCCGAACACGTTCGTGCAGTTGTAGCAGCTCGGGAAGAGGGTCTCCCGTGGAACTAGGCATCTCCTCCGCCGGACGACCCGTGAGCACACCTACAGACACATTTCTATCAATCGACTTCCTCGCCGAACTCTTCTTTTCAAAAGAGTTTGCTCAAGCACTTACTATAAATGCCGCGACGAAGCCGCCGATTCTCCTTTACGGGGTTAGACAGCTGGACCCGAACACCTTTTAGTTCTTCGCCCAGCTGGGTGTTGGCATCTTGGAGTTTGTTCCTCTCCTGCTGCACCCTCATAAGCACCCTCTCGCCGGCCTTCAACTGGCGCAGCAGCTGTTGCTTGTCCGGATCTAGTCCGGCATCCTCTGCAATATTATTGTCAGACTATACACACGCCACACTTCATAAACTACTTCTCTTTTCAAAATATGAATTACCAGAGGGGGTCTCCGTGGCTCCCCCGGCAGCGGCTAGTGCAGCCTCAAGTTGGGCCTTGCATTCTTGAAGCTCCCGAGACAGGTGGGTATTCTTCTCAGTAAGATCCTGCATAACAAATGATCCTTAAATCAGTTAGTTTAACTATTTTAAGTCTCGGGGGCTACTGGCATATATACCTATTAAAATTCCTTACCCGTATGTCCTTTACATACTGCTCCGTGGCTCTGGTTAAACCATCTTGAGCAGCACGGAGGTGCGCGTCTCCCGCATTAAAGGCATTTAACGCCTCAGGGGAGAAACACGCGTCGCGAAGAACTGTCCGACGGCGCCTGTGATTCATGGCGCTCTCCACCTCAGACCTGGTGGCGGACAACCTGTCGGCATCCTCCGTTGGAGGAGCATCCGGCTCGCGCCTTGCGCTCACCTCCCCCTCCGGACCAGGCGTTGGAGCCTGGCTGGCGGAGGCTTGGTGGGTACCCTCTCCGGACTCAGTCCGGCGAGCGCTCTTTCTCCTAGAAGAATCATGAGCATTAATATGCCTCCCAGGAGTGTTTCCCTTAAAAGACAATGGTGCACTATACCTTTGCGGCGACGTTTCGATTCACGCCGCACTCCTCTTCCGCCTGCTAGGCCGCACTGACCTCGTTTGGTCAGTCACCGCGGGCTCGGCTTCCCGCCGTAAAGGCACCTCCTGCCAAGCACCATTGGTGCACGGTGGTCAGAAATAAGCATTAAAAAAGTAACGGTGTCAGGACTTCGGTCGTACTCACCTGGGATGCCGGACACAAACCGGGGTAGTCAGCCGTAATGGCGACTAAAGCATTATCTATGCTGAGCTGGTGGAACACCCCGTCAATCAAATCCACCTTTATGTTCGGATCCTCTTCGGAGGCCGGATCAAGGGATCTTCCCGGATCCTCGGGTTGTGGAGTTGGGCTTTCTATGCCCGCCACATCCCGGCGTATTTCCTACGTCGAAATCATGAAGTAAGACACTTACCTTTGAAAGCACAGATCAGATATATAAGCGTCCGCTTACCCAGCTCTGAGGGTTATTCATGGAGAATCCATTCAATGGATTCATGCGGAGGAAGTCCTCCTTCTCCCCCTTGTACAAGCCGGACAGGATCGTCACCAGATCGGCGGCCGATCCCGGCCCCGTGCGGCCATGACGGGTGGCGTCATTCTCCCCGTTAAAATCCCACATGGGGTGGCCCTTATATTGGAGCGGCTGCACCCCTCGCATAATGCATGTGGCCATGACTCCAATCATGGTTAATCCGGAATGGGCTAGTAGCCGTATCCGGGCCATCAGATAGTGGAGACTCCTATCATCTTCCCGTTGAGGGCTCCGCGGGCGCCAACTCAGGCGTTTCTTCAGAGGAGCGTTGCTAAACTTCGGGAGGCCGATCCGAACTCAATCCGGCAGCGGGGCGTCTTCCATATAGAACCACTCCGAAGGCCAGTCTTCGGACGCCTTCTTCAGGGTTCCGGATAGATATCCGGTCCCGGCGATGCACCATATTTCGGCTCTGCCCACTTCATATATCGACCCCTCGTGAGAACGGGGTACGAGGCAAAACAACCTCTTCCACAACGCAAAATGGGGCTCGATGCCCAAGAACAGCTCGCAAAGAGCTACAAAGCTCGCGATGTGCAAAATGGAGGCAGGCGTGAGGTGGTGAAGTTGGAGTCCATAGAACTCCAGGAGCTCCCGGAGAAACGGATGTATAGGAAATCCGAGTCCCCTTATTAAGTAGGGGACGAAGCATACCCGCTCTCCTTTGGAGGGACTGGGGACGCTCTCCGCCTGCTTCCCACCCTTGTAGGTGGCCAGTCCGGCTCGAACCGGAACCATAAAGGCCGGGGGAAGGTATCCCTCTGTTTGGAGTGTCACTAACTCGCTATGCGGGACTGAGCATCTCCTCCAATCTCCTAGCTGAGGAGTGGGAGCGCGAGAAGAGGAGCCGCGTCAACAATCCATGTTGGAATGGATTTTTTGTCAGATGCGCCTCGATCAGTACTTGCGGAAGGAGGATGGTGTGATTTGGATCTAGGATCCTTGCCTCTCTTATAGGCAGCTTATTCGCGCAGCTAGGGGGTAAAACATAAGAATACCCTGGCTTTTCGCATTCGTACGACACGTGGAAGAAGGCCATTATTGGACGTAGAAGCCAAGGAGCGCAGCATTTGTGAAGCAACCGGACACTATCCGGGAAACACATGAAACATGAAGGAGAACCCGCCTTGCAAACGCCAAAGACAACATACGCGCCGGACTCGTCGTCATTGAAGCCTGGTTCAGGGGCTACTGAGGGAGTCCTGGACTAGGGGGTGTCCGGATAACCGAACTATCATCATCGGCCGGACTCCAAGACTATGAAGATATAAGATTGAAGACTTCGTCCCGTGTCCGGATGGGACTTTCCTTGGCGTGGAAGGCAAGCTTGGCGATACGGATATGTAGATCTCCTACCATTGTAACCGACTCTGTGTAACCCTAGCCCTCTCCGGCGTCTATATAAACCGGATGGCTTTAGTCCGTAGGACGAACAACAATCATACCATTGGCTAGCTTCTAGGGTTTAGCCTCCTTGATCTCGTGGTAGATCTACTCTTGTAACACACATCATCAATATTAATCAAGCAGGACGTAGGGTTTTACCTCCATCAAGAGGCCCGAACCTGGGTAAAACATCGTGTCCCTTGTCTCCTGTTACCATCCGCCTAGACGCACAGTTCGGGACCCCCTACCCGAGATCCGCCGATTTTGACACCGACAGCTGGCTTTTCGGGGGTGCCGTGTATCTGGCATGAGCGGTCGAGTATTCGATCCAAATTGGATGGACCCGGAGTAGTTCTTTTGAATGGCTTCTTCCGCTGACCGGGTTTGGAGCCTCTGAATCCGGCGTTGACTGTCGTATCTTCAGTATTATCGCCGTTAATGCGGCGCTTGTGCTTATTAGGACGCGACCTACCATTGCTGTCCTTGATATCCGGACTACCAGACTTTTTGGTGAGGTTGTTACTGCGGGCTAGCTAGCTGTCCTCTCCCGCACAGAAGTGGGTCATGAGTGATGTGAGGGCTGCCATTGATTTCGGCTTTTCCTGTCCTAGGTACCGGGCAAGCCACTCGTCGCGGATGTTGTGTTTGAAGGCTGCGAGGGCCTCTGCATCCGGACAGTCAACGATTTGATTTTTCTTGGTTAAGAACCGTGTCCAGAATTGTCTGGCCGATTCGTCTGGCTGCTGAATTATGTGGCTTAGGTCATCGGCGTCTGGTGGTCGCACATATGTGCCCTGGAAGTTATCAAGAATGCGGCTTCCAGGTCCTCCCAACACCCAATTGATTCTGCTGGCAAGCTGTTAAGCCAATGTCGAGCTGGTCCTTTAAGCTTGAGTGGGAGGTATTTGATGGCGTGAAGATCATCCCTGCGGGCCATGTGGATATGAAGGAGATAGTCTTTGATCCAAACGCGGGGTCTGTTGTGCCATCGTAGGATTCAATGTTCACGGGTTTGAACCCTTCGGGGATTTGATGATCCATTACTTCATCTGTGAAGCATAGTGGGTGTGCGGCGCCTCTGTATTGGGCTATATCACGACGTAGCTCGAGTGAACTTTGTCTACTGTGTTCGGCCCGACCGGAACTGCTGTATCCGGCGCGACGGTTGTCGTCGCGTATCGTGGGGAGCCCACGCGATCCGTAGATCGATCTTGATTGTCTTGCCTTATCCTCCAATATGTTTGGAGGGTCGTTCGAGTTCGTACTCTTCGACCGCAAGGATTTCAGTCCATCTGTCGGCTAGAAAATCTTGGTCAGCTCTAAGCTGTTGCTGCTTTTTCTTGAGGCTGCTCGCCGTGGCCATAAGCCTGCATTTGAAACACTCTTGTTCGACGGGATCCTCAGGCATGACAAATTTGTCGTCATCGAGGCTTGCCTCGTCTCCAGAGGGAGGCATGTAATTATCGTCCTCTTCCTCATTGTTTGCCGCTCTCTCATGAGGGCTGGCTTCTCCATCCTCCTGTGCTGAATCTTGCTGGAGGGGATTGTCTTCGGCACTGTCCGGGGTGTTATTGTCTCCGGTGCCGAAATCTCCATTCTTGTTGTGGCGGGATTTAGAGCGGCGGCGCTGACGCCGACGCTTAGGCTGTCTCTTGGAGAGGTCATCCTCTGATGTTCCATCGCCATTCCCATCCGTTGGGTGTCCACCATGTATATGTAGTATGACGAGGTGGCCTTTCAGTGCCCTGCAGGCGCTGGTTCTTGGTCGTCTCCGGCATCGTCGTCCATACCGTCGATTTCTTCGGAGTCGAAATCTAGCATGTCGGTTAAGTCATCAACAGTGGCTACAAAGTGGGTGGTGGGTGGGCTTTGAATTTCTCCATCGTCCGCATCCCAACCGTCCTGACCGTAATCCGTCCAGGGCTCTCCTAATAAAGAGAGATACTTTAGCGAATTCAGGATGTCGCCAAAAGGCGAGTGCTGAAAGATGTCCGCAGTGGTGAACTCCATGATCGGCGCCCAATCGGATTCGATTGGTAGGGGTGCGGGAGGTTTGGAGTCCGGCGAGGAGTCCAGCACCTTGGAGTCACGAGCTTCGCAAGGGACAGGGTCGGTATTCGGCTCCATCACCGTAGAGGTGGCGGCCCCCGAGGCGGTGTCTAGCCACCCATCCTCGACCGGCACAGTCGGCTCCGAGTTAAGGGTCGGAGCGGACTCTTGTGCGGCCTCCAGGGCACTGTCTAGCAGTAGAGCTAAATCATGCCCATCGTGACAGTGCGGCGTTCTCGGCTATGGCTCGAATCCGTCGAAGATCAAGTCTCCGCGGATGTCGGCTGTATAGTTCAAACTTCCAAATCTGACATGATGGCCAGGGGCATAGCTTTCGATCTGCTCCAGATGGCCAAGCGAATTGGCCCGCAGTGCAAAGCCGCCGAATACGAAGATCTGTCCGGGGAGAAAAGTGTCACCCTGGACTGCGTTGTTGTTGATGATCGAAGGAGCCATCGGGCCTATGAGCGACGACACAGAGGAACTCTCAATGAAAGCACCAATGTTGGTGTCAAAACCAGCGGATCTCGGGTAGGGGGTCCCGAACTGTGCGTCTAGGCGGATGGTAACAGGAGACAAGGGACACGATGTTTTTACCCAGGTTCGGGCCCTCTCGATGGAGGTAAAACCCTACTCCTCCTTGATTAATATTGATGATATGGGTAGTACAAGAGTAGATCTACCACGAGATCAAGGAGGCTAAACCCTAGAAGCTAGCCTATGGTATGATTGTTCTTCGTCCTACGGACTAAAACCCTCCGGTTTATATAGACACCGGGGAGGGCTAGGGTTACACAGAGTCGGTTACAATGGTAGGAGATCTACATATCCGTATCGCCAAGCTTGCCTTCCACGCCAAGGAAAGTCCCATCCGGACACGGGACGAAGTCTTCAATCTTGTATATTCATAGTCTTGGAGTCCGGCCAATGATGATAGTTCGGCTATCCGGACACCCCCTAGTCCAGGACTCCCTCAGTGACCTTTTCAGGAAAAAGAGCGCTTGCCGGACTGTGTCCGGAGAGGTTGCCAATCGAGCCTCCGCCAGCCAGGCTCCAACGCCAGGTCCGGAGGGGGAGGCGAACACAAGGCGCGTGTCGGATGCTCCTCCAACGGAGGATGCCGACAGGTTGTCCGCCACCAGATCTGAGGTGGAGAGTGCCATGAATCACAGGCGCTGCTGGACAGTTCTTCGTGACACATGTTTCTCCCAAGAGGCATTGAATGCCTTTAACTCGGGAGATGCGCACCTCCGTGCTGCTCAAGATGGTCTAGCCAGAGCCACAGAGCAGTATGTGAAAGCCATACGGGTGAGGAATTTTGACAGTTATATATGCCAGTAGCCCCCGAGACATAAAATAGTTAGAATAACTGATTTAAGGATCATTTGTTATGCAGGTCTTATAGAAAAGAATACCCAACTATCCCAGGAGCGTCAAGAGTGCAAGGCCCAACTTGAGGCTGCACTAGCCGCGACAGGGGAATCCATAGAGACTCCATCTGGTAATATATGCTTCAAAAGAGAAGTAATTTGCTAAATGCGGCGTGTGTATAAGTCTGACAATAATATTGCAGATGGAGCCGGACTAGATCCGGAAAGGTAACAGCTACTGCGCCGGTTAAAGGCCGGCGAGAGTGTGCTTACAAGGGTGAGGCAAGAGAAAAATCATCTCCAAGATGCGAACATCCGGCTGGGTGAGGAACTGAAGGATGTTCGACCCCAGCTGTCTGACTCCGTTAAGGAGAATCGGTGGCTTCGTCGCGACATTTATAGTAAGTGCTTGAGCAAACTTTTGAAAAGAAGAGTTCGGCGAGGAAGTCGATTAACAGAAATATGTCTGTAGGTATGCTCACAGGTCGTCCTGCAGTGGAAATGCCCGGTTCAACGGGTGACCTACTTCCCGAGCTGCTGCAACTGCACGAACGAGTTCGGCAGGTGATGAGAGGCGTTGCCCAGGCCTTGTGGCCATCCATCTCCCTACCCAAAGGCCTTTGAGAGCTTGCAGAGAAGCTTCAGGGAGCACGGCGGCGCTTCCGGCTATGGAAGATATCGGCCTGCCGTCAAGGCGCCAGGGAGGCCTGGGCCATGGTGAAGACGCGGTATACGAAGGCTGACCCAAACCACATGGCCGAGGTCGGACCTGTGGGGCCCGATGGGAAGGAGATCCATGTGAGCTTAGTGTACGGCCAAGTAGGGTTGGCCGCGAAGTGTTCCCAGCGAGACTGTAAACTAGACAGCCTATTAGATGGTATTGAAGAGGAATACAATCAGTCAATTTGACTATGTAATTTAAAATGACATGTAAAATGCCTTCTAGCCAGATTGTAGATCGTTTGTCGTAGCGGACCTTTTCGCTTCAACCTCGGGACCCGATAGTCCGGAGTGTGACCGAATACCCTCACAGTTATGTAAGAACCGGGGCATGCGTGGAGACCAGGCGTAGGGGTCATAAGTGCTTTATCAGACAAGTGCCCAACTAGTTATGTTATATTACATGGTTAGTAAGAAGCATCTTCCAGGGAGAATAGTTCCGTTAGGGGTTCCTTTCCCTGGGAGGCATGCCCTAAAGTGCATGTCCGGACTGCGAAAAAAGCAGAAAAACATCTGGGGGCAGATAAATGAATAAGTGAGAATTCGTCTTTTAGTTCACCGACCGAATATTCCCTTAAGAACGCTAGCTTTCGGCTTCACCCAGTCTGAGGTACACATCCGGCTGACCCAGCGGTAACAATCGCAGAGGTGCTCCCTTTACCACCTAGCCGAACAATCTGGAACGTAGGGGTAAGCACAGGAGCCAGGCAACCCAGCTTGGCCAAAACTTAAGTCATATCGATGCATATAATGGTGAATAAAAGGTACATGCGGAAGTGTGACACATGTGTTGGGCATAAAGCCCGTATAAATAAGCTTCTGTTAAAGAAGCCCCCAGGTATACTGAGCGCGGATAACGCATCAAGTGTGTGTGACCAATGCGCAAATGAGCCTTCAACGGCTTCAGAAAAAGGAGGGAGAAGGAGAGAAATAAAAGACAGTTAAAGTGTAAAATATAGACGGAGGAAGGAGACGAACTCAGAGTCCGGCTCTAGGCATAGAATCTTCGGAGACGGGCTGCATTCCATGGGTTCGGCTCGAGTCGGTTATCCGATGCGTTTCGCAGACGGTATGCTCTGCCGGTCAGGACTTGGTCGATGATGAAGGGACCTTCCCATTTGGGCTTGAGTTTGTCCTTTTTCTTGTCCGACAGGCGTAGAACTAGTTCGCCAACATTGTAAGTTTTGGCCCGTACTTCTCTGCTTTGATATCTTCGAGCCTGCTGTTGATAGAATGCGGAACGAGCTTTTGCCACGTCGCGCTCCTCCTCTAAGGCGTCCAAACTATCCTGCCGATCCAGCTCAGCTTCTCTTTCTTCGTACATGCGCACGCGAGGTGAGTCATGAATTATGTCGCAGGGCAAAACTGCCTCTGCCCCGTATACCATAAAAAATGGTGTGAGTCCGGTAGTGCGATTCGGCGTGGTCCGCAGCCCCCAGAGTATAGAGTCGAGCTCCTCTACCCAGTGCGTGTTAGATTCCTTAAGGGACCGCACTAGTCTGGGTTTAATGTCGCTCATGATTAGACCATTTGCTCGTTCGACTTGACCGTTAGTTTGAGGGTGATAGACTGAAGCGTAGTCGAGCTTGATGCCCATATTTTTGCACCAGAGTTTAACCTCATCGGCCGTGAAGTTCATGCCGTTATCAGTGATGATGCTATGGGGGACGCCGTAACGGTGTACTACCCCTGATATGAAGTCTATCACGGGTCCGGATTCAGCCGTCTTAACTGGCTTGGCCTCTATCCATTTGGTGAATTTATCCACCATGACCAATAGGTATTTTTGCTTGTGGGTTCCTCCTTTAAGGGGTCCAACCATGTCGAGCCCCCAGACCGCGAACGACCAGGTGACGGGTATAGTTTTGAGGGTGGTGGGTGGCATGTGGCTTTGATTAGCAAAGAGCGGGCAACCGACGCATCGTTGGACTAAGTCCCGTGCATCTGCCCGGGCCGTCAGCCAATAAAATTCTGTACGGAAGGCCTTGCCTACAAGGGCCCGGGCTGCGGCGTGGTGGCCACCGAGTCCGGCGTGAATTTCAGCCAGAAGATTTCGCCCTTCCTCCTCGGAGATACACCTTTGAAGGACTCCGGTTGTGCTTTTCTTATAAAGCTCTCCCTCATGGACCTTATAGGCTTTAGATCGCTGTACTATGCAGCGGGCCTCGTTTTGGTCCTCGAGAAGTTCCTGCCTAGTTAAGTAGGCTAGGAATGGTTCCGTCCATGGGGCAATGACTGCCATTATTTCGTGGGCTGAATGTGTTATTTCATTGGCAGAACCGCCAATTGTGTCAGAATGTTCGGTGTTGGGTGGTGCGGTTGTCGGCGTTCTGGGAACGGGGGTCCCCAGACTTGCCTGCCTGCGGCCTGCGGCGTGGCTCAAAGGAGGCCCAGCACAGCCCATCTTCATCAACACAAGCTCAAGACCCTCGCGAGGGGCCAAGCCTCGCAGGGGGGACGACAAGGAGCTTCCTCAGGCACGGCCTCGTCAGGCTGGCTCATGAGGAGGCGGAGAGTTCAAGGAGGGGTACCTCGCGAGGTGCCCATGACGCAAGCCATGACAACCAAGGGCGCCAGTCGGGCGCCAACCCGCGCAGTGTCCTCCTTTCCTCTTTGGTGCAAAGGGGGCAAGCGCAGGCGAGAGCACCAAGAAAAGGCATCCATTTTGGTGCAACAAGACCAAGACCATCCCAACGGCCGGAAGGAAGTCATTGTGGAGCCCAAGCAGGCGTCACCACCAGAGCCTTTGACAGGCGAGGACCAACTATAGTCAGGATAAGTGTAGCCGCTGTTCCCCTTCAAAATGGCCAATTGTTGGCGCCCTTCCCGCTCAATATTTCGGAAGAGGCCCAGGGCCTTTGCCTATAAATAGGACTAGCCACCCCCGGGGTAGGGCATCCTGAATCTGGACCTGACCTAGCAATCGGGATCCTCACCAAGAAACCAGTAGATAGAGCGATTGAACTCCTCCCAGCAGTTCGTCGCACCAGCCAAGAACAAACCCTCGCGAGGCTGTTCTGCCCTGTATTGTTCATCATCAAGCCCAAGAGGAAATCCACCACGCCACACACTGGAGTAGGGTATTACACCACAATGGTGGCCTGAACCAGTATAAATCTTGTGTCTCTTGTGCTCATCAGTTTGGTAGTTTAGGTCTTAGCGATTCAGCGAGGAGCGAGCCGGTAGAGGGTTGAATCTCCGCACGCACCCCAGTGTTCGAACCTCAAGGGTCTGCCGGAACCCAAAATCCGACATTTGGAGCGCCAGGCAGGGGTGCGCCGGAATTTGCCTTCCGTCGTCTCGTTCTTCCCCGACCACCACATCCATGTCTGACGCTCGTCGGGCTCGCGCCGAGCGCCGAGCCGCCCTCGCTTCCCATGTCGCCCAGACGGCTCCCGTCGGCGGGCGCCCTCATCATTCCTCGTCACCTGCCGTCAATGCTGCCACCGGCCCGGCGGGGAACAAACAGCAAGCATCGTCCCAGCACCCATCCATGAGGCGGGACGGCCGCACTGCCACGCCCTCGCTCACCCCCGCTGGTTCTTCGTCATGCGCGCCCCGCGCGGCCATGGAGTCCCGAGCTGCGCTCATCGCGGCAAACGAGCTCCTGCGCTACCGCCCAATCAATGACGTCTACGAAGAATGGCTCGACCGAGTCGCCGAGCTCGTCCGCGCCGCCGGAGGCGCCCCCGCGCTGTCCTTCTCGCAGCACCGCACCCCGCCCTGCGCGGGCAATGAAGCTGCTGGGGCGCCTCAGCCGCCTCCTCCTCAAGAAGGCACCCTGGCCCCAAGGCGCGCGGCCCCTGGGTGGAACCCACTCCGTCAGGCGCCAGTGCGGCAAGAGCAGAGCTGCCAAGAAGTCCCTCGCCCTCGAGAAGCTGCCCGAGCGCTCCCTGCTCCAGCACGTCAAGACCCTGCGCTGCCCCCAGCCGCGGCGCATGGGGGCCCGCAGGACCAAGCTCTCCGTCGCCCAAGGCCCCCTATGGCCACGGCGGGCTGCCGTGCCTTCACCGCCGAGCTGCGCAGCGTCGCGTGGCCCGGCAAGTTCAAGCCAGACCTGCCTCCTCGCTACGACGGCACGACTGACCCTGCAGAGTTCCTCCAACTCTACGAGTTGGGCATCGAGGCTGCCAACGGAGACGAAAAGGTAATGGCGAACTGGTATCCCATGGCGCTCAAGGACGGAGCCCGCACTTGGCTCCTGAATCTGGCCCCAGGCACGATCTCCTCCTAGGACGAGATGCGCACCCGCTTCATCGCCAACTTCCAGGGTACTCGCGACCGGCCACCCGCCGTGAGCGAGATGCGCCGTATCAAGCAGCAACCAGGGGAAACCCTGCAGAAGTACATCCAGTGCTTCAACAACGCGCGCCTCAAGATTCCTAGGGTGACGGAGGAGGCCATCATCTTAGCTTTCTCAGACGGTGTGCGCGACGTCAAGATGAAGGAGGAGCTGGCGATACATGAAGACCTGTGCACCTCCTTGGAGCTGTTCAACTTGGCGACCAAGTGCGCTAGGGCTGAGGAGGGGCGCCTGTCCCTCCTCGAGCTGCCTGCCGCGGACCCTGAAGAGAAGAAGCCCAAGGCCAAGGACGTGAAGCGCAAGGGAGCTGCCGTACTCGCGGACGAACCAGACACCAAGCGGGGCAGAGATCAGCCCGAATCCTCCAAGGGCAGTCGGTACTGCATGTACCACGACCTCCACACCCACAACACCAATGAATGCCAAGAGCTCCGGGCTGTGCGTGAAGGAAGGGTCGGCAGATGTCCCGACCACAGCGACCGGGGCTACGGCTGAGGAGGAGGAAGGAATGCAGGACGTTGGGAAGACCGCGGCCCACGCCAAGGGTGGCGCGACCAACCTCGCGAGGATCGCTGGAAGGATCCGCCTCGCGAGGGAGGCTGGAGGGATCAGCCTCGCGAGGATCGCCCACAAGGGAACGTAGGCCTCCCTCCGCTGCCGCCGCAGCCAAGGAGAAATGAAGACCGTCATCAGGACGAAGGGGCTGGGGGCTTCCAGGAACCACGCGCAATCGCCTGCATCCTGGGCGGAGCTCAAGCCCCAGCCTCTCAGCGCATCTTCAAGCAGTTCGCCCGCGAAGTGAATGCAGTCCTCCCCAAGCTCGAGGCCACGCACCCTCTCAGGTGGTCGGCATGTGCCATCACGTTCAGCTCGGCGGATCAGCTCAAGTGCACGGCCACAGCCGGAGTCCTCCCGATGCTTTGTTCCCCTATGATCAGCAACGTGCTAGTCACCAAGACCCTCATCGATGGCAGGGCAGGGCTCAACGTCCTGTCCGTGGAAATGTTCAACAATCTTCAAGTGCCCTACAGTCAGCTTCAGCCAACCAAGCCCTTCTCCGGAGTCACCGACGGCTCCACGGTCCCGATAGGGCAGGTCCGCCTTCCTGTCACCTTCGGGGCACGCGACAACTACCACACCGAGCTCATCGACTTCGACGTCACCCACATTCGCCTGCCGTACAACGCCATCCTCGGGTACCCGGCGTTGGCCAAGTTCATGGCCGTAACCCACCACGGCTACAACGTCCTCAAGATGCCAGGAAGCGGCGGGGTCATCACGGTGCCCTGCAAAGAGAGAGACGCAGTGTGCTCCCTGGAGTGAGCCTTTCAGGCCGCATCGCTGGAAGACCCAGACCGCGGCAGTAGGAGGCCTCCCGGGGCCGCCCCAAAGAAGAAGAAGACATCGTCCGGCCCGACCCCTCAGGAGGCAGGCCCCTCAGGGCCCGCGCCTGCTCATGGGGAGCCTCCCTCCATCGCATAGGGAAGTGCGCCTGGCGCCCTCCTCAGGCAGGGCTCGGGGGCTCTCCCCTGGAGGGCCGCCGACCTCGCCAAGGTCTCGAGGGAGGTGCTTGGGCACCACGTGGAGGCGTGCTTCGAAGCACGTTTCTCTCAAGAAGGAGCAAGGCAAGGTGGGCCAAACCCTTAGGAGTTCGCCAGCAAGGCCATTCAGGAGATACAGGAGTCAAGGGTCATGAGAGGCAGCCGCCGCCTACCCGCCGTGGCCCCCCATCCAGGCGAGGATGGTGGGCTACGCATCTGCATCGACATACTGGGGCTCAACCAAGCCGCATCTCAAGAGCGCCTCTGGCCCTCGTGAGTGGGACGTTGCGAGGGTCCGCCCCACAGGTACGTGCGCATGCCTTACGGCTTGCCGAACGCGGCTGCTGTGCACCAGCATCTCATGAGGGTCATCCTGGAGGCTCAAGAGGTCAGGCGTGCCGCGCCCTGGCGGAGATGGAGATGGCCCGCGAGGATCCGCCAGTGCCTCCGGAGCCTCCTGAGGCCCCTGGGCCTGGGGGGCTCGTGAGGATCGGCTCCCGCAGCCCATCGGGTCTGCTACACCAACACCCCTTCGTCCCCAACATCATCAGGTGACATCTTTTAAGTTCAATTTCTGGCTGGGAGCACCCTCAGGGCCGCATTATTCCCAGGCCGCGTGGGTCCGTCCCTGTGGTGTGTATCCCTTTTATTTCATGTCCTTAGCTTACCTTATTGGGGGCGCCCCTTGGGCTACATCATCCCCAAGCCGCTCGGGCCTGTCCCAGCGGCATGTATCCTTCTTGCGTTTATCTTAGGGCTATGTTTTCGATCCACCTTGCTTGTTATTTGGTGCCTTTTTCTCCTGGGTGTCAGAATCTTGGGCGTTAAAGGGGGGGTGCATGAGCATCGCGACTCAGGGCTCCTACCGGCTCTCCGGCCCTCACCCTCTGGTCTTGTCCATGGCATCGCGACCTGGCATGCCAGCGACGGCTGAGACCAGCCCAAGAGCCGGGACCCGAGGACGTAGAGTTTCGTCATCTAACCCAGCTTGGGCGTTAAAGGGTGGGTGCCTGA
>NC_041381.1:197375535-197392284 GCF_002162155.2 Triticum dicoccoides
AGCCTGGACCCGAGGACGTAGAGTTTCGTCATCTAACCCAGCTTGCGCGTTAAAGGGGGGTGCCTGAGCATCGCGACTCAGGGCTCCTACCGGCTCTCCGGCCCTCACCCTCTAGTCTTGTCCATGGCATCACGACCTGGCATGCCAGCGACGGCTGAGACCAGCCCGAGAGCCGGGACCCAAAGACGTAGAGCACCGGCATCTAGCCAAATTTGCAGGAACACACTCGAAGATAAGGCCCAGAGCCAGGCGCAACCCGCCTTGAGGTAGGGCCCCGTGAGTCCTGCGCTGGCTCACGGGTATCCCAATACACCTCGCAAGGCCTTTCATGCCCCTCCACAACAACTAACAGCTGACTGTCGATTGTGGCGACAAACCCTCGTTCCTCCTATGATGAGCCTGCAGGGTCCCTCCAAGGAGCGTCGCCAAGCAACCTCACGTCGGCCAAGGCTAGCGGCGCACCAGGAAGCGTTTTTCTGACCCTCGAGATAAGTCACTTTCCGGAAGCATTGATTATCGCAGCACCTCCCCCGCACCAAGTGCAATCCCGTGTTAGCAACGTCACTTTCCTTTCTCACCGAATGATGGCTGCTTGAGCGCTAAGGGGGACCTCCTGAGCATCGCGACTTAGGGGCTCTTACCGGACCTCGGGCCGCTCACCTCCTGGCCTTGACCACGACATCGCGACCTGGCATACCAGCGACGACTGAAGCCGCCTTAGGACTGGGACCTGTCGGCGCAGAGCACCAAGCCCTCGCGAGGTCTGAAAGGAGGAAACTAAGCGAAAACGGAATAAGCATCTCGCACCGCTTCACAATAAGGATCGTATTGACAGACGGAGCTACAAACATCTTACAAGCCCCCGTGGGGTATATTCTTGGCCCCTCACAGGAACAAAAGGCGCGAATCCTAAGGAGTCCTAACTATAGGGGGCATCGCGGCGGACACCATCATCAACAGTGGGCCGCCCAGCACCGACGCCAACCCCATCCAGATCAGAGGCGGCGACGGCTTGACGAGCCCGCCCTGCTCCGGGAACGGCGCAGGCTCGAGGGCTCGTAGCTGTCGTCGCTCGTCTCCGGAGTCGCGAAGAGCTCAGCGGAGTCACTGGATCCTCCGGCGCCTCCGTCGCCTGAGGAGCGGCCAAGGAAGCGGTCGGCTGGCCTCTGTCTCGCCGCAGAAGGGTCCCGGCCGCCTCTCCCGGGGCAGTACTCCAGCCGGCGACCCTCCGCATCAAAGACCTTGAAGGACATCATCGAAGCACCGTCGTACTCCAGATGGATCGTGAGGGCGCCCCTCGTCCTGCAGACCCGGGCGACCTCGCCCCAGCCTCGAGTCATGAAGACCTCGCCCGGGGCAACGACCGCGACCTCTGCCCCGGTCGCGAGGGTGCCGCAGCCGGCGTGCTGCAGCCAAAGCCCGAGGGATTCCCCCCGCCGGACCACGGAGGCGAAGGAAGAGGGGAGACGAATCCAAGACTTAGGAGGCGTGGCGGCGTGAAGCACGAACTCTCAGCAGGAGCCCTCAGCGTGGACTCCAGGAGGGAAGACGCAGACCTTCGTGACCCGTCGGCATCATCGGCGGCGCCGCTCGTGGCATTCGGCACCGACTCCTTCAGAGCCGCCAATGTGCGCGTACAAGGGAAGAGGGAACCCTGGTGGTGGCCGCTCACACCAGGGTCTTGACGCTTCCTAGCGAGTTCCCTCGCCCTGACACCAGAGGGCAGGCCGCTTCTTCGGGGAAAGCGGATCAGGATCCTCTTGGGGAGCTTTTCCCTTCTCTTCCGCGGAGAACCGGTGGATCGGAGCCATTGCAGCAAGACGGAGCAAGGCCCAGGAAGGAGGAGAAGCAGAGGGATAGACCAGAAGGGCGCGCGCCGTTCCGTACTTATAGCGAGCGAAGGCCAACCATCGACCTCCACGATCACAGGTAATCATGACCCACTTTGCATGCAGGGACTTGTCGAATCCGTGCGGTTACCAAGGCGTCGTGGGAAGCAGAGGTGCCCACGTCCAATCAACCGCCATGCGGCTCCCAAGGCCGCAGGCTGTTAGGGCCCGCGACGCTTCGCACTTGCCCTTTCGCCTCTCTGCTCGGCCAAGTTAGGGCGCGCCATGGGCCCGGGGGCTACTGTCGGCGTTCTGGGAACGGGGGTCCCTAGACTTGCCTGCCTGCGGCCTGCGGCGTGGCTCAAAGGAGTCCCAGCACAGCGCATCTTCATCAACACAAGCTCAAGACCCTCGCGAGGGGCCAAGCCTCGCGGGGGGGATGACAAGGAGCTTCCTCAGGCACGGCCTCGTCAGGCTGGCTCATGAGGAGGCGGAGAGTTCAAGGAGGGGTACCTCGCGAGGTACCCATGATGCAAGCCATGATGACCAAGGGCGCCAGTCGGGCGCCAGCCCGCGCAGTGTCCTCCTTTCCTCTTTGGTGCAAAGGGGGCAAGCACAGGCGAGAGCATCAAGCAAAGGCATCCATTTCGGTGCAACAAGACCAAGACCAGCCCAACGGCTGGAAGGAAGTCATTGTGGAGCCCAAGCAGGCGTCACCACCAGAGCCTTTGACAGGCGAGGACCAACTTTAGTCAGGATAAGTGTACCCGCTGTTCCCCTTCAAAATGGCCAATTGTTGGCGCCCTTCCCGCTCAATATTTGGGAAGAGGCCCAGGGCCTTTGCCTATAAATAGGACTAGCCACCCCCAGGGTAGGGCATCCTGAATCTGGACCTGACCTAGCAATCGGGATCCTCACCAAGAAACCAGTAGATAGAGCGATTGAACTCCTCCCAGCAGTTCGTCGCACCAGCCAAGAATAGACCCTCGCGAGGCTGTTCTGCCCTGTATTGTTCATCATCAAGCCCAAGAGGCAATCCACCACACCACACACTGGAGTAGGGTATTACACCACAATGGTGGCATGAACTAGTATAAATCTTGTGTCTCTTGTGCTGTTCAGTTTGGTAGTTTAGGTCTTAGCGATTCGGCAAGGAGCGAGCCGGTAGAGGGTTGAATCTCCGCGCGCACCCCAGTGTTCGAACCTCAAGGGTCTGCCGGAACCCGAAATCCGACAGTGGTTGGGTCCGGATTGTTGTTTCTGGACTCCCCTTCCCATAGTATGGATGGCTTGAACAGCCGCTCCAGGAAAATATTGGGAGGGACGGCATCGCGCTTTGCACCAATGCGTGCCAATACGTCCGCCGCCTGGTTATTATCCCGGGCTATATGGTGAAGTTTAAGCCCTTCAAACCGAGCTGACATTTTTAGGATGGCGTTATGGTAAGATACCATTTTCGGATCCTTGGCGTCGAAGTCCCCATTTATTTGGGATATCGCGAGGTTCGAATCCCCGCGCACCTCTAGGCGCTTAATGCCCATGGAGACCGCCATCCGGAGGCCATGTAGAAGGGCCTCGTATTCGGCTGCGTTGTTGGAGTCCGTGTACATTATCTGGAGTACATATTGAACTGTGTCTCCGGTTGGGGATGTCAGGATGACGCCAGCCCCCAGCCGGCCAACATTTTGGAGCCGTCGAAGTGCATGATCCAATTGGAATATGCGCCATACTCTTTAGGGAGTTCGGCTTCAGTCCATTTGGCGACGAAATCGGCCAAAACTTGCGACTTAATAGCTCGTCGTGGCTTGTAGGTTATGTCGAACGGGAGGATCTCGATGGCCCATTTTGCAATCCGGCCAGTCGCGTCGCGGTTGTTTATAATGTCATTAAGAGGTACTTCGGAGGCTACTATTATCGAACACTCTTGAAAGTAGTGTCGCAGCTTCAGGGATACCATGAACACCGCGTACGCTATCTTTTGATAATGTGGGTACCGGGACTTGCATGGAGTTAGGACAGTGGACACGTAGTAAACTGGTTTTTGAAGGGGGAACTTGTGTCCGTCCGTTTCTCGTTCGACGACGAGCACCGCGCTTACAACTTGATGTGTTGCCGCGATATATAATAACATTGGTTCGCCCATGTTGGGCGCAGCCAGGACCGGATTGGTTGCCAATATGGATTTTATTTCTTCGAGCCCGGCCGTGGCGGCATCCGTCCACTCGAAGTGTTCGGTGCACCGGAGGAGGCGATAAAGGGGTAATGCCTTTTCTCCCAAACGGGAGATAAAGCGGCTTAGAGCCGCCACGCATCCAGTCAATATTTGTATTTGTTTGAGGTCTTTTGGGATATCCAATTGTGACAGAGCTCGGATCTTGGCTGGGTTTGCGTCAATTCCTCTACCGGATACAATGAAGCCCAAGAGCTTTCTGGCTGGTACGCTGAAGACACATTTTTCCGGATTCAGCTTAATGTTGTATGTTCGGAGATTGTCGAATGTGAGCCTCAAGTCGTCTACTAGAGTTTCAACATGATTGGATTTGACAACCACATCATCTACGTATGCCTCCACTGTTTTGCCAATCTGGTTTGCCAGACATGTCTGAATCATGCGCTGATATGTTGCGCCGGCGTTTTTGAGCCCGAAGGGCATTGTGTTGAAGCAGAATGGGCCGTATGGAGTGATGAATGCTGTTGTGGCTTGGTCTGGCTCTGCCATCTTAATTTGGTGGTAGCCGGAGTATGCGTCGAGGAAGCATAATGAATCGTGTCCTGCGGTAGCGTCGATAATTTGATAGATGCGGGGGAGGGGGAAGGGGTCCTTTGGGCAAGCCTTGTTAAGGTCCTTGAAGTCGACACATAGGTGCCAGGATTTATCCTTCTTTAGTACCATCACCAGGTTTGCTAGCCAGTCCGGATGTTTTATATCTCTGATGAATCCGGCTTCCAATAATTTGGCTAGCTCCTGTCCCATTGCCTGTCTCTTGGGTTCGGAAAATTGCCAAAGAGCCTGTTTGACTGGCTTGGATCCTTTTAGGATATTTAGGCTGTGCTCGGCCAGCCGGCGTGGGATTCCTGGCATGTCTGAAGGGTGCCAGGCAAAAATGTCCCAATTTTCCTGTAGGAATTCTCGTAGTGCGGCGTCTACATCAGGGTTTAATTGTGCCCCAATGGATGCCGTCTTTGTAGGGTCCGTTGGATGGACTTGGAATTTGACTATTTCGTCCGCTGGCTTAAAAGAGGTGGACTTGGATCTCTTATCGCGTATCACATCATCCCTTTTCACCATGGAGCACAGCGCGGTGAGTTCCTCGACCACTAGGGCTTCGGATAGTGCCTCTAGGGCTAGTGCAGCTGTCTTATTTTCGACGCGGAGTGCTATGTCCGGGTCACTGCCAAGAGTGATGATTCCGTTGGGCCCGGGCATTTTGAGCTTCATGTACCCGTAATGGGGTATAGCTTGAAAAATTGTGAATGCCTCTCGCCCTAATAAAGCGTGATTCCGCTGCTGAACGGGGCCACTTGGAACGTGACCTCCTCGGACCTGTAATTGTCCGGCGAGCCGAACACCACATCTAGTGTGATTTTTCCTGTGCAGCATGCTTCCCGACTAGGGATTATTCCTCTAAAGGTTGGGCGGGTTTGGGATAGATCGCTTATGTTTGGGTGGGCGGGTGGAATTAAGTCCGAAACCCCGTTCAATCTAAGACTCAATGGCCGAAAAGTTTCCGAACTTGGAAGCTTGGGTTTTTGGATATTGTCCAATGAATCCAGCCCGCTGCCTGACTTTAGGTTCAGGACTTGATCGACATCCGTCCCTCCGCAGGAATCCGGCATGGAGGGGTTGAGAATTCAGACATAACTAGTCCTTAATATTGAAGAAGGGTTGTCGTACAGTTCCTCCACTATAGCAACGTGGTGGATGGCCTGGAGAGAGTTGATCTCTCTCAGATCGGTTTTAGGCCCAACTGGATCGTAGTCTGTAGCGACTCCTTAGGGCAGCGATGCGATCCAAGAGCTCGTTTAAGGAAGAGAGCTCCATCGGATCTAGCTGCTCGGCAAGTTCCGAGTTGACGCGAAGATTGCTTTTGATGACCCGAGAAGTCATCATTGGCGTGGCGGCCGAACAGGCGGTCATAAGAAAACCGACTAGCCGAATAGTTTGGCCGATGGCCAAAGCTCCTTTAGCAACGGTGCCGTCTTTAAAGACGGGATGAGGCATCCTTCCTGATGGCGACGACACAGAGGAACACTCAATGAAAGCACCAATGTCGGTGTCAAAATCGGCGAATCTCGGGTAGGGGGTCCCGAAGTGTGCCTCTAGGCGGATGGTAACAGGTGACACGGGACACGATGTTTTTACCCAGGTTCGGGCCCTCTCGGTGGAGGTAAAACCCTACTCCTGTTTGATTAATATTGATGATATGGGTAGTACAAGAGTAGATCTACCACAAGATCAGAGAGGCTAAACCCTAGAAGCTAGCCTATGGTATGATTGTTGTTCGTCCTACGGACTAAAACCCTCTAGTTTATATAGACACCGGAGAGGTCTAGGGTTACACAGAGTCGGTTACAATGGTAGGAGATCTACATATCCGTATCGCCAAGCTTGCCTTCCACGCCAAGGAAAGCTCCATCCGACACGGGACAGAGTCTTCAATCTTGTATCTTCATAGTCTTGGAGTCCGGCCAAAGATGATAGTTCGGCTATCCGAACACCCCCTAGTCCGGGACTCCCTCACCTAGGCTCTACCAGATCCCCATCAGAAGGAAGCATGCATATGTCACAAAATTCAGCAAGTGGGATCTGGCAATTTTCAGCATATAAATTAAATGACACCTCAGGGGGATTATTCCTAGAATGGAAATGAAAATTTTGCACAAAGGAATTTGCGAGGAGATGATACTGTTTGCATTCAGCTGCGATGAAGTCGGTGAGCCGGCATTAGCAGCATATTGGTTGAACTCTTGAAGGATTTCGGCCTCTTCCATGAACGCATTATGCGGCCACTCACACGGCCGTATCTCTGCCAACCTCGGGGTATGCAGATCATTGTCAGATGACCGCCCAATAACCCCCTTGGATTTCTTCTTGGAAGGAAACTTCCTAAAGAAACTCATCCTTTTCCTGTGAACAAAATTCCGAAATTTTAATCCACAAAATTTTTCTCGACAAAACTTCACAAAATTGATAGCAACTACACATAGAGATGTATAGAGGCCATAGCAAGCATTCAAACTACTTAGAACTCCAAGAATTCAACATGCAAGCTCATCTCCAGTAGCACCAAGAGTATCTAATTATTCTAAATATAAACCACTACAACAAATACTAATTGGACACATGGAGGAGTCACATACCAAGCAACAAATCCCCGAAACAGTTTCGGAAACGGAGCTTCGAGCAAAGAGATCAAAATCCGCGGTTTCGGGAGCAAGAACACGAGAGAGAGAGAGAGAGAGAGAGAGAGAGAGAGAGAGAGAGAGATTTTTCTGGGTGAATGGAGTGATGTGGGAAGAAGAAGTAAGTGAGGGGGCCCACGTGGGGACCACAAACCACCAGGGCGCGCCTGGGGGTCCTGGCGCGCCCAGGTAGGTTGTGCCCACCTGGTGCACCTCCCTTTGATATTATTTGCACCAGAAATTCAGAAATATTCAGAAAAAATTGTATAAGATTTTTAGAGCATTCTGAGAACTTCTATTTTTGGGTCATTTTTTATTGCACGAAAAATTCAAGAAACAGACAAAGCATGGCATTTTATTTTGTTTAACTAAGAAAAACAGAAGATAAAAGGTAGGGACATAAGGTAGTGCTTACTAAATTCACCAACTTCACACCTCTCAAAAATGATCCATTAATAAGGTTGATCAAGTCTTATTAACAACCACTTTCGATTAGCATGAAACCGAAGAACTTTCGTAAATCACTAATTTACCTCTATGGGGATATGAATGTCCCCACCAATAAGCATTTCATATTCCTTTTTAACAGTAGGTATAGGTAGTTGAAAACTTCCAATAGTGATTGTCGGAGATTTTTCAATAACATTAATACCATTCACTTGGAATTATTTCTTCGAAAAGTGCAGCGTATGCTCATTACCATTGATATGAAAAGTGACCTTACTTTTATTGCAATCAATAACAGCCCCTACAGTATTCAAGAAGGGTCTACCAAGGATAATCGACATATTGTCGTCCTCGGGCATCTCAAGTATAACAAAGTCAGCCAAAATAGTAACATTAGCAACAACAACGGGCACATCCTCACAAATACCGATAGGTATGGCAGTTGCCATTTGCAAAGATATTTCAGTAGGTGTGAGTTTATTAAAATCAAGTCTTTTATATAAAGAGAAAGTCATAACACTAACACCAGCTCCCAAATCACATAAAGCAATTTTCACATAGTTTCTTTTAATGGAGCAAGGTATAGTTGGTATTCTCGGATCTCCAAGTTTTTTAGGTACTCAATCTTTAAAAGCATAATTGGGAAGCATAGTGGAGATTTCAGCTTCTGGTATTTTTCTCTTATTGGTGATGATGTCTTTCATATACTTTGCATAAGGAGGCATTTTTAAGATATTAGTTAAGCGAGTTCGTAGAAAAACTGGCCTCAACATTTCAGCAAAGCGTTCAAATTCTTCATCATCTTTCTTTTTAGTTGACTTAGGTGGAAAGGGCATAGGTTTTTGAACCCATGGTTCTCTTTCCTTTCCATGATTTCTAGCAATAAAATCTCTTTTGTCATATCTTTTATTCTTAGGTTGTGGGTTATCAAGATCAATAGCTGGTTCTATCTCAACATCATTATCTGGTTCTATCATTAGGTTGAGTATCTTCATGAACCTCATCATTATCTTTTTTATTATCAGAAGGTGAGTGTTCATTACCAGATTGAGTTTGAGCATCAAAGGTAGAAATTTCATTGTCATTATCAGGAGGGTTTTCTATTTCAGGTTCACTAGAGGCAGGCAAAGTCCTATTATTTTTCTTCTTCCTTTTCTTTTTAGAAGGACTGGGTGCATTAGTGTTAATTCTTTGAGAGTCTTGTTCAATTCTCTTTGGGTGTCCCTCAGGATAAAGTGGTTCCTAAGTCATTTTACCTCCTCTAGTTGCTACTCTAACAACAAAGTCACTTATATTATTGTTCATTTCATCAAGTAACTCTCTTTGAGATTTAGCAACTTGTTCTAATTGAGTTTGAACCATAGAGGCATGCTTTCCTACACCTCTAACATCATTTGAGATTCTAACTAACAAGTTATTTAAGTGGGCAATCAAATCAGAGCTGTATTTCAATTGTTTCATAACATTTGCATTGAAGTGATCTTGCTTTCTAATGTAATTATCAAACTCATAAAGGCATTGACTAGGATTTTTATTACGAGGATCATCACTATCATTGAATTTCATTAAAGATTTTACCTCTACCACCTTAGGTGGTGGTGGTGCTTCAGGCCCATGTATTTCTTCGATAGGTGGTAAATTTTTAACATCCTCGGCTTTAATACCTTTTTCCTTCATAGATTTCTTTGCCTCTTGCATATCTTCAGGACTGAGATATAAGATACCCCTCTTCTTCGGAGTGGGTTTAATAAGTGTTTCAGGAGGAGTCCAATCATCATAATTATTCAATATGTTATTCAATAATTCTTCAGCTTGCCCAATAGTTCGTTCCCTGAAAACACAACCAGCACAACTATCTAGGAAATCCCTAGAAGAATCGGTTAGTCCATTATAGAAGATATCAAGTATTTCATTTTTGTTAAGAGGATGATCAGGCAAAGCATTAAGCAATTGGAGAAGCCTACCCCAAGATTGTGGGAGACTCTCTTCTTCAATTTGCACAAATTTAAATATTTCCTGCAAGGCAGCTTGTTTCTTATGAGCAAGGAAATGTTTTTCAGAGAAATAATAAACCATATCCTAGGGACTACGCACACAACCAGGAGAAAGAGTATTGTACCAAGCTTTAGCATCACCCTTTAATGAGAATGGAAATAACTTGAGAATATAGTAATAGCGGATCTTCTCATCATTAGCAAAAAGGGTGGATATATCATTCAACTTAGTAAGATGTGCCACAATAGTTTCAGTTTCATAACCATGGAAAGGATCAGATTCAACCAAAGTGATTAACTTTGGGTCGATAGAGAATTAATAATCCTTATCATTAATAACAATAGGCGAAGTAGCAAACTCAAGATCACATTTCATTTTAGCATTCAGAGATCTTTCCTTATACTTGCATAATAATTTCTCTAGATCATCTCTATCCTTACAAGCAAGCATATCTCTAGTTGCCTCCTCACTCATAATATAACCTTACGGTACCTTTGGCAATTCATATCTAGGAGGACTAGTTCTAGTAGGTGCTTCAAGATTTTCAGTTTCAAGTTCATTGTCAGATTCAAAAATATCATGTTGTCTTACTCTAGCAATTTGTTCATCAAGAAATTCACCTAGTGGCACATCATCATCAAGCAAGGTACTAGCATAATCATGAGTAGCATTCATAGCAGAAGAAGCATCATTAATAACTTGCAACATATCAGAATTAATAGCATGTTGTGGTGTTGCAAGTTTACTTATAACAGAAGGTGAACCTAAAGTGGAGCTGGATGTCAGTTCCTTACCTCCCCTCGTCTTTGAGGGAAAAATCTTAGTCTTGGCATCTTCAGATTCTTCATAGTGACAATATGATAATAATCCCAAGTGACTCAACAAATATAGCTATGCTCCCCGGCAATGGCACCAGAAAAAGGTCTTGACACTACAAAAAAATACACTTCCGTGATGATACGTGTTTGTCACAGTAGGTCGCGTTTTTTGTCATGCATGTACATCCATGACAAATTTATGACAGAATCAAGATAGTCATACCTATGGTGTCATAGAAGTGTTCCATGACATTACCAAAATTATCATCACGGAAGTGTCCACTTCCAAGATGATAAATCGCGCGTCACAGAAGTGCTTTCGTCAAGGGTGACCGACACGTGGCATCCACCGTAACGGAACGCCGTTAAGCTATCGGGTCGGGTTTTGAATCCGATAACCCGTTAACAGCCCCGACCAATGGGGATTTTCCACGTGTTAAATCATCATTGGCTGGAGGAAACACGTGTCGACTCATCGTTCGGACAGATGTCATCCACTCATTGGAAGGAAGGCGCCTATGACACGTCGACACGTGGCACGGCCCAACAGAGGCCCATTCTTGTGAAAAGGCCGGCCCAGTAAAAATTAGCAGGCCAACCCATATAAGGCCTACTTGTGTTAGGTCCATTTAAGCCCACGGCCCATACGAGATGTGCCAATTCGGCCCGTCAACGGCCCGTTAAAGATTTGACACCATTGCAGCCCATCGTCAGTTCGAGCCCGTTAACAGCCTGCTATATATTTGGGCTCAATATCGGCCCGATGAGATTTCGGCCTGTTAACGGCCCATTTAATGGATGGGCCAATTTTCAGGATGTACATCTTTCGGCCTTTTAGCGACGCATTTAAATGTTGGGCTAATTTCCGGCCCGATGTGTCTTTCAGCCTGTTGACGGCCCATAAATCTGATGGGCCATTTCTTGTCGGACCAGAGTTTCGGCCTTTTAGCGGCCCATTTAAGTGTTGGGCCAATTTCTGGCCCGGTGTCACTTTCAGCCTATTGACGGCCCATAAATCAGTTGGGCCAGTTGTAGTCGGACCTGAGTTTTGGCCTTTTAGCGATCCATTTAAGTGTTGGGCCAATTCCCGGCCATGTGTGCCTTTCGGCCTATTAACGGACCATAAATGAGTTGGGCCATTTGTAGTCGGACCTTAGTTTTGGCCTTTTAATGGCCCATGCCCTTCATGGTCCAATACCAGCCCGGTTTCTCTTTCAGCCTGCTAAAGGCACACAACACAGTTGGGCCATTCACAATACGACATGACTTTCGGCCTCTTAGCGGCCCATGGTCTTCATGGTCCAGTACAAGCCCGTTGTCTCTTTCGGCCTGCTAAAGGCCTACAGTATAGTTGGGCCATATGTAGCCCAAACTTAGTAACGGCCTGTTAACGACCCGTGAAATAAACTGGGGCCACCTGTTGCCCACTTCGATGTCAGCCTGTTAACGACCCGAGAGGTAAGAGGGTCGACCATTAACTTTCGGCCTAGTAACGGCCCATTAACTTAATGGGCCCACTAAAGTTCGTACATGTCTTTAGGCCAAATTAGATAATTTGAGCCCATTACGACAAGCAATTATGCACATGACCAAAACCGATCAAGCAAAGGTACGACATAGAGGGAATAATGTTGCACATCCAGCATATATTACAGGAAATTACATCCACTAGGCAATCAAAGATTGATGCCAGTGCAAATAAATGAGCAGAACCTAACCATCTACAACGTCACAATCTGCAACCTCAGCACAGATGACGCTCATAAGCATGTGGGCAAGTTCTTTCTGCTTTGCTACATTGTCTCTGAAAACATTGATCAGTTGTTGTGTCGCACGACTCTGCACCTCTGATTCATCCACCATTTCCATCATTGCTTCAGCCATTAATTGGTTCACAAACATACATTTATTCCGTTGCATTCGAGACAGAGGATACTGAACAGATTCAGATGGCGATTTTGGCAGGCTTGTATTATTGATAGTGGAGAGTGTCTCGACCACTGCATCATAACATAAATTAGGACGGGAACCAAACAGATTAATCATGAGTTATTGCCATATTACCTGGCCTAGATTTACTGGAAAGAAACAATGGGGTTGCCTTGCTGTTTTTAGAGTTTGTCTTCTTATCTTCAGCAGCCTGCACAAAATTAACACACTAGCATTGCTATCATTGGCCAAGTCAGATAATAGGAAAGCAACATTGACATAATGAACGTTTGGGCAACTAGCCTACACCAAATTAACACAATATGGCACAGATATCATCAGCCAGGTAAGGTAGTACGAAAGCAACATTGACACAATGAATGAATGAGCAACCAGAGAAGCACTACAATTCAGTAATGTGTGTGATATGAGATAGTACATTCATGCAGCTCAGTATGCAAAACTACCAGGCAGTTTTCCTTACAAAAATAAACATTGGCGCCTTTAACATTTTGCTACAACTAATTTTAGATCAGATAAAGGTTAGATTCACGTGATAAATAAAATACATGTTGATGTAAAAATATAGTGATATACAACAGGTACTTACATCCGCATTGGAGCACAGAGAATTCCCGCAAGATATTTTCCTCGAATACGATCCCAATGGAGGAAGTCTTCTATCGTTTAACCTTATTTTCTAAAAGAGAGATGGGTAAGAAACATGTAGAAAATATGATCAGAATGCTATAAAATTTCATGATGCGAGGATACGCACACGCTTCTTAGAATGGAGTTGACATTCTTTTGCTGGACCGGAGCGGACTAGTTCTTTGGCCACTGGAATCTGCTTATTATCAGTGGGAGTTAGGTTTCTCTGCGATGGAGCAGTATCTATGAAAAATGGAGTTGGTTTATTATCTCCTGGCGTTTGGATCTTTTGCAAAGACCTGGTTTGTAACACTTCAAATTCTAAAATAGCCATCTTCCCCTTGCATGCCTTATATAGAAGAATGGTGATTCAGTTATAAAACATGCTACAACAGAGATGGAATAGGTACTGAAGAATAGAAAGGCATGACATATTGACATGTATTCCCTCCATCCGGAAATAAATGGACGGGTCTAGACGTATTTCAGTTCTAGATACATCCAGTTTTATCCATTTCTGCGACATTTAATCCGGACGGAGGGAGTATGATGTAAGAGCTAGGGATATGAAAGGACAACACAGTAAAAAAACACTAAAAAAACCCACTTCAGAACCAAGGTATTCAAACCCACTGATATGAGATAGTACACTCATGTAGCTCAGGATGCAAAACTACCAGGCAGTTTTCCTCACAAAAATCAACATTGTGGCCTTTAATCATACATTTTGCTACAACTAAATTTAGATCAGATAAAGGTTGGATTCACGCCGATTAACAAAATACATGCAGATGTAAAAATATAGTGATATACAACAGGTACTTACATCTACATTGGAGCACAGAGAATTCCTGCAGGAATCTTTCCTCATAAACGATACCATTGCAGACATTCTTCTATCTGTTAAGCTTATTTTCTAAAAGAGAGATGGGTAAGAAGCATGTCCAAAATATGATCAGCTTGCTATAAAATTTAATGATGCAAGGATACGCACACGCTTCTTAGAATTGAGTTGACATATTTTTGTTGGACTGGAGCGGACTAGTTCTTTGGCCACTGGAATCTGCTTATTATCAGTAGGAGTTGGGTTTCTCTGTGCTGGAGCAGTATCTATAAAAACTGGAGTTGGTTTATTATCTCCTGGTGTTTGGATCTTTTGCAAAGGCCTTGTTTGTAACCCTTCAGATTCTAACATAGTCATCTTCCCCTTGCATGCCTTGTATAGAAGAATGGTGCTTTAGTTATAAAACATGCGACAGCAGAGAGATGGAATAGGTACTGAAGAATAGAAAGGCATGACATATTCACATGTATTCCCTCCATCCGGAAAAAAATGGATGGGTCTAGGCGTATTTCAGTTCTAGATACATCCTCTTTTATCCATTTCGGCAGCATGTAATCCGGACGGAGGGAGTATAGTGTAAGAGCTAGGGATACGACAGGACAACACAGCAAAAAAACACTAGTTGAATGTAAAACTATATGCTAGCGGAATACGTACAGAAATAACTAAAGCAACATACACATGTATGATTGGGAAAATAAGATGGCATTGCAACAGAGCACTAGAACAACACTTCAATGTAAAAAAACATGGTATGGCAAACAGATGAAGTACATACTGATGAATAACAATGTAAGATATTCAGAAGCATGATGTCCAAATTAAGCAGATGGCATTGCGATAGAGTAGAATGACAGTACTTGAATTTGAAAACATGTTATCATGAATGGAATAGGTACTGAAAAACAAGAAGACATGGCATATTTACATGCATGATCAGCATGGTAAGCACATGGCATTGCAACAGAGTAGATACACTCCAAGACATTATATGCATGTTGTACCCATATCACAGGCCAAGTTAGAGCAAGGACCTTGTGGGGAGAAGAGGATTCATCATCTTTCTGCAAGTCTTCTGAAGAACTGCCTTTACATGTTCCATCATATTGGGTATCATTGACATCAAGTTTATTGGCCTTTACATTGCTCCATGAGGTTCTTGTGGATATATTAGTGTGTGCAATTATATCTGACATGCATGGAAGACAACTAGTAGTTAGATTTATGTAAATGAGTGCCTGTAGGAGACGACATAAATAGTAGGACTAGGGTTAACTAGCAGCAATAGGTCTCATAAACTAAAGGGAGAACACAGATGAAAGCTACAGAATATGTATCGTTTGTACTTGAGATTAACTAGATGGCACACAAAAGTATTAAAGAACAACATAGGTAATACTAGAAGTGGTATAATACTATAATCACCAGCCTGTGGGATAGCATTGGCTGATGGATGATAACTATGGAACAGCGTTACCTAAAGAACAAGTATCTTAGCTGAACTATGGAACAATGTGAACTCCTGAACAAGACCTGTAAGAGATCAGCATGAATATACAGTATAATGTGATGATCTATTTTCCATGCTTAGATGAATAACAAAGCCATAAATGTCGCACACAAGTAAGATGAGGGTACAACCTATCTGGCTGCCATCCATAAGAGTGAGCATCATGTGCTGACTTGTCGATGGCCCTACAGTTGTTGTGGCTGTCCATGTCGGGCATGCGCATTTGATGCAGGGAACTGTTGAGTGGGGACTGTAGCTCCCTTCTGGTGTATGCTTCCATTGTTGGAGCAGCTGTGGTGAGTCGAAAGACGGTGTGTCTGAAGATGCAGATAACGCATAATGTTAAGAACAACATATCTCTTTGATCTGAAGAAATACACTAAGAGATCAACAGCAAGGTACGAGAGTGGTCACGCATCTGTTGACTGAAGACTAAATTGGGGTCACACGATTTTATTTTATTTTGGTACTGTCCGATCTACGCCGGATGGCTTGATGGCCGTCTTGTGCCTCTCGGCTGACACTGTTCGGAATCTTCCCCGAAGAGCCAGCGACCAACGGCAGAGCAGCCTGCCTCCGCCGTCCGTGGCCCCGGCCAAAACCCCGCTCCCCGCCCCACCGCACTGCCATGGTTGCGCCGCCCCTGGGCCAATCCACAAAGACTCCCCGTCATCCAGATCCGGCGGCGACAGTACCTTCAGCCCACGCAACTCTAAAAGATAGCCATCTAAGCGCTGCTTCCATGGCGAACTTGCGGCCCCGCACCCTTACATTAGACACCAGCCAACCGGCAACCTAGGAGCTCCGCTGCCTCGAGGGGTGCTGCTTCCCATTGGGAATCGATTGGCCCAGAATAAAAATTCAGACAACTGACGCCTAAATAAAGTGATTTGAGATGAGGGTGCGACCTATCTGGCGGCATAGTGAAGTAGGCAGGTCCAGCTGCCGAGTCGGTGAGGCTGGCGCGGTTGTGGTGGCGACCGGCGGCAGGGAAAGAGCAATGTCATGACGGTCGACGGCTACGCGGAAGCAGCACCAGGACTCTAGACAGATTCGAAGTTGGAGCCGCTCCGGCGCCGTGAACAACGGCGGGGGTGAGTCGGCTCCCGTATGGTTCACGCAGCCGTTGTCGAGGCAGCACCAGCAGCACGGAGTAAGAGGTACACGGCCCAGTGCACGACGGCAATTGGACAGCGTCTCTGGCATTAGGGAGGAGGGCGGCTGTGAAATTGGTGCGGTAGGGGGCGCCATGGAGGTGGGGCTGAGGTTTCGCGGCTCGGGAGAAGGGAGCTTCCTAGGGAGAAAGTGATTTGGCGCCCACGA
>NC_041381.1:197392515-197393601 GCF_002162155.2 Triticum dicoccoides
GGAACCATGTCTTACGGACGCATTTGTCTGAAATGTGAGGGGGAGTTACAGTTCTACCCTTGCCTATAGGCTTCTCGGCTTGGGTCTGTGTACTAAGGGTCGGGGATAGTAGAGTAACTTTGCTTCTCCCCAAATAGTGGGCGGGAGTGATTTCGGGCGAGGAGGGCGTGTTTTGAACTATAGTGGGCGCGAGCGATTTCAGGCGAGGAGAGCGTTTTTGAAATAGTGGGCGCGAGCTATTTAGGGCGAGGAGAGCGTGTTTTGCTGACCATGGTTTATGAATTATTCGGCACATGTCATTTCGGCCGAGGAGAAGGTGCGCTTAGATGAAGTTACGAACCTACCCTCGATGTACAACTGGCCAATTGATGTGTGTCCCACATAGGACGGTAATTTCGCGTCTCCCATTTATTTGCTCGGGCGAATTCCACCGAGCAGAGAGGATGTTTAACGGTTCGTTTAAATTTTGGGAGAACGAGCATCCACGTCTAACTTACCAAGTCGATTCGAATCAAATTTTGAATTATTAGCTTGCCACTTCTTTTTTAGATGGAAAGATGATGCTCAGGAGTAATGTGTTTTTACATGCTCGTTGCTAGCGATTTACTATATGACAAATAGTTGACCAACTCAAAAACGTGAATCAAACCCAAAATAAAATATCTCGATTCAATGAACTAGCTTGTTCAGTAGGTCAAAATAGTGAACTAAATCCAAAATTGAACACCTCAATCGAGTAGCATGTTGTACAGTATTATAGTACTCCATGAACATGTTGAAAGTCAAATTAATGAACTTGTTTGATATACGCATATATCCGTTCATGTGTGGATTGCAGACAACATGTTGTCCAATTTAAATATTTGAATGCAAGTTTATATCCAAACATGGTTTATATCAGTCTTTGATGCATAAAACGCGACCTCCCCCTCTCCCGAACTCCTGTTCTCTCTCTCTCTCTCTCACACACACACACACACACTCTCGCCGACAATCTTCAATTTTGTCGCACGCATCCGACACAAAAACCTTGTTGGTCCCTCTCCCTTTCTCTCCATCTCTCTCTCTGTCTTTGTGTGTGTGTGT